>NC_081318.1:69989122-70292152 GCF_026419965.1 Kogia breviceps | reverse complement strand
TGACACAACCCAGTCTGCCTTCTATCATAATGGTAAAAATTATAAAATGATTATTAATACTTGGTACATTTTTAAACACTGTAGCAGGATTTACATTGCTACAATGTTTTCAGAGGGCAATTTGGCTGTTATCTTTCAGTATTTTAAATGTACATATACTTCAATGTACTAAGAATTTATCAAACAGAAATATCTCCAAAAGTGTATGAAGATATACATAGAAAGATGATTATTTCTTCTTTGTAAAATAGTTACAAAAATTGTAAACAACCTAAATTTCCATTAATAGGGGAGAGATTGAATAATTCGTGGCATATGCATATAGTAAATCACTACTCAAATTCCTAGTGAGGAAAAATTGAGTTTTATATACAGTCATTCAGTAGAAAATGTGGTAAATGAAAAAGCTTCATACACCCACACACACACAGAAACACTGAAACGATTGCATATAGAGTATGAAAGTATATACATCCGTGCAGCAGGCCATTAAAAATGACAACCTCTGGAGAGTGGTTTGGAGAGATGAAACTTTCACTTTCTGTTTTATGCATTCCTTTACTCTAAATATTATGCAGTAGCAGGAACTACTTTTCAAAGCATAGTTAATATTTGGCTTTTTACATCTATAATCTGAAACAAATAATAAAGATGAACAATTTTTTATTATATAATATTACCAATCCCAACACAGTTTTGTAATGAACATCCTATCAACCCTTACTCATTGTGCATAATTTATTGTCTCAAAGGCCTCTCTTCTTGGTCTCTGTGTGAATAATTGGCACCCTTCTAATTGACCCTCTCTCCTAGATGATCTGTTACAACTAGGCTCCACAGAGCAAACAGCTATTCACTAATTTCAAGGGTGCTGTTGGGAAAGAGAAAGATATGAGTTAGGTAGGACCTCTCAGAAACCACCATTTAATTTCATTTCCTGGACCGTCTCCAACACAAAAAACTGTGTCCTTTTGGAAATCCTCCTTCTTCTATTAGTGGTTTTGAACCAAGAGTGTTTCCCTCCCTCCCCACCGCCCAATCCCTAGAGGCATTTGGCAATATCTGGAGACATTTTTGGTTTTCACACCTGGAGGTGGGACTGTTACTGTCATCTAGTGGATAAAGGCCAGGAATGGTGCTAAGCATCATGCAACACACAGGCCAGCCCTTCCCACAAGGAAGAATTGTCCCAAAATATCAATAGTACCATGAGTGAGAAACCCTGCTCTGCGTCAAGATAAAATGGGCATTTTTTTAAAGCTCCTAGGGAGACTCTATGCCTGCCTCAAAAGGTTAGCTTCTACCATTCACACCTATCTTTTTATCACAGCTTTTTTGAGGTATAATTTACAAGTGAAAGTTTAAGATATTTATAGTATACAACATTAGAATTTGAGATACATGTAGAGAGAGGAGGGGGAAGATTCCCCCCAAATTAATTAACATAGCCATATTTACCCCCTCCCTTTTTTGTAGTGAGACCTTTTAAGTTCTACTCCCTTAGCAAATAGCGATTACACCATGCAGAATTATCAACAATAGCCATCATGTTATACGTTAGATCCTTAGACCTTATTCTTCTTATAGCTGAAATTTTGTACCCTTTAACCAACCCCTCCTTATTTCCCCCACACCTCATCCATTGGCAACCTCTTTTCTACTCTCTTCTTCCTCCCTTCCTTCCTCCCTCCCTCCCTCTCCCTCTCTCTCTCTTTCTTTCTTTCTCTCCTCTCTCTCTCTCCCTCTTTCTCTCTCTCTCTCTTTCTCTTTCTGTCTCTTTTTCTTTCTCTTTCTTTCTCTTTTTCTCTCTCTTTCCTTCTCTCTTTCTCTTTTTCTTCAACATTTAAGTGCTGTCATGCAGTTTTTGTCTTTGTCTGGCTGAAACTTAGCATAATACCCCCCAGGTTCATCCATGTTGTTGCAAATGACAAGATTTTCTTTTTTTTTTAAGGCTGAATAATATTCCATTGTATGTATGTACCACATTTTCTTGATCCATAAATTTGTCAATGAACACAGGTTGTTTCCATACCTGGGCTGTTGTGATCAATGCTGCAGTGAACAAGGGAGTACAGATATCTCTTTGAGATGATGGTCTCATATCCTTTGGATAAATACCCAGGAGGGGGGTTGCTGGTTACTATGGTTGTTCTGTTTTTCTTGAGGAACCTCATACTATTTTCCGTAATAGCTGTACCAGTTTACATTCCCAATATCAGTATAATAGATTCCCTTTTCTCCACATCCTTGACAGAATTTTTTATATCTTTTTGATAATAACTATCCTAAAAGGTGTGCAGTGATATCTCATTGTGGTTTTTTGTTTGTTTGTTTTTTTGTGGTATGCGGGCCTCACTGTTGTGGCCTCTCCCGTTGCGGAGCACAGGCCCCGGACGCGCAGGCCCAGCAGCCATGGCTCATAGGCCCAGCCGCTCCGCGGCACGCGGGATCCTCCCAGACCGGGGCACGAACCCGCGTCCCCCGCATCGGCAGGTGGACTCCCAACCACTGCGCCACCAGGGAAGCCCTCTCATTGTGGTTTTGATTTGCATCTCCATGATGATTAGTGATGTTGAGCATCTTTTCATGTGCATGTTGGTCATTTGTACGTCTTAGGAAAAAACATCTATTTAGGTCCTTTCTCCATTTTTTAATTGAGTGATTTGTTTTTTTCACTACTGGGTTGTATGTGTTCCTTGTATAGTTCGGATATTAACCTTTTACTGGATATGGGGTTTGCCTTTTCATTTTGTTGATTGTTTCCTTTGCTGAGCAGAAGCTTTTTGGCTTGCTGCAGTCCCACTTGTTGATTTTTACTTTGTTGCCTTTGCTTTTAGTATCAAACCCCAAAAATCATTGCCAAGGCCAAAGTCAAGAAGCTTACCACTTGTGTTTTCTTTTAGGATTTTAAAGTTTTCCGATATTAATTCCAAGTCTTTAATCCATTTTGAGTTGTTTTTTGTGTATGGTGTAGGATAGGGGTCCAGTTTCATTCTTTTGCATGTGGTTGTCCAGTTTTCCCAGCACCATGTATTGAAGAGACTATCCTTTCCCCATTGAGTGTTTTGGATCCCTTGTAAAATATTAGTTGACCATATATGCAAGGGTTTATTTCTGGGCTGTCTATCCTGTTCCATTCATCTATATGGCTGGTTTTATACCAATACCATACTGTTTTAGTTACAGTAGCTTTATAATATAGTTTGAAATCAGGGAGTGTGATGCCTCCAGCTTTGCATTTAGTTCCCAGGATTGCTTTGGCTATCTGGGGTCTTTTGTGGTTCCATACATATTTGAGCGTTGTTTTTTTCTATTTCTGTGAAAAATACCATTTGAATGTTGATAGATATTGCATTGAATCTGGAGATTGCTTTGGGTAGTATGGACTTTTTAACAATATTCTTCCAATCCATGAGCACAGAATATCTTTCTATGTATTTGTGTCTTTGTCAAGTTTTTTCAGCAATAGCTTATAGTTTCCAGTGTATAGATCTTTAACCACCTTGGTTAAATTTATTCCTATGTAGTGTATTTCTGGTTTTGGTCTTTTTTGGATGCTATTATAAATGGAACTGTTTTCTTAAATTCTCTTTCTGATCATTCATTGTTAGTATGCAGAAACACAACTGGTTTTTGTATATTGAGTTTGTATCCTACAACTTCACTGAATTCATTTATTAGTTCTAACCATTATTTGGTGGAGTCTTTTGAATTTTCTTTATGTAATATCACATCATCTGTAAATACAGAAAATTTTATTTTATCCTTTCTAATTTGGATGGATTTTTTTTTTTTTTTTTCCTGATTGCTCTGGCTAGGACTTGCAGTACTATGTTGAATAGAAGTAACAAGAGTGAGCATCCTTGTCTTGTTCCAGATCTTAAAGCAAAAGTTTCAGCTTTTAACCATTGAGTATAATATTAGCTGTGGGCTTGTCATATATGGCCTTTATTACGTTGAGGTACATCCCCTCTCTAGCAAGATTCTTGAGATATTTCATCGTGAAAAGATTTTGAATTTTGTGAAATGCTTTCTCTGTGTTGATTGAGATGATTATATGATTTTAATCTCCATTTTGTTAATGTGGTATATCACAATAATTGATTTGTGCATGTTGAACCATCCTTGCATTTCTGGAGTAAATTCCACTTGATTATGGCATGTGATCCTTTTAATGTATTGTCGAATTCAGTTTGCTAACATTTTGATGATGATTTTTGCATGTATGTTTATTGAAGACATTGGCCTGTAATTTTATTTTCTTGAAGTGTCTTTGGTTTTGGTATGAGGTTAATGCTACCCTTGTAAAATGAGTTTGGAAGTCTTCTCTCCTCTCCTCTTCTTTTGGAATAGTTTGAGAAGGATAGCTATTAATTCTTTTTTAAATGTTTGGTAAAATTGACCAGTGAAGCTATCTGTTGGATGGTTATTTGTTGGAGGGGTTTAGATTACAGATTTAACCTCCTTATAGCAATTAGTCTGTTCAGATTTTCAGTATCTTCATGAATCAATCTTGGTAATTTGTATGTTTCTAAGAATATATCCATTTCTTGTAGGTTGTCCAATTTGTTGGCATATAATTGTTCATAGTAGTCTCTTATGATTCTTTGTATTTTTGTGGTATGAGTTATAATGTCCGCTCTTTCATTTCTAATTTTGTTTATTTGAGTCCTCTCTCTTTTTTGTCTTGGTTAGTCTGGCTAAAGGCTTGGAAATTTTGTTTATCCTTTCACAGAACCAACTCTTAGTTTCATTGATCCTTCCTATTGTCTTTTTAGTCTCTATTCCATTTATTTACACTCTCATCCTTGTATTTCCTTCCTTCCATTGACTTTGGGCTTAGTTCTTTTTTCTAGTTCCTTATGTCGTACACTTATGTTGTTTATTTGAGATCTTTCTTGTTTCTTAATCTAGGCATTTATCGCTATGAATTTTCTCAGAGAACTACTTTTGCTGCATAGCATGAGTTTGGTATATTGTGCTTTCATTTTCAGTTATTTCAAGATATTTTTATTGTACTTTGATTTCATCTTTAACCCATTGATTGTTCAGAAGTGTATTGTTTAATGTCCACATATTTGTGAATTTTCCAGTTTTCTTCTTGTGACTTCTAGTTTCTTACCATTGTGGTTAGAAAAGATGCTTGATATGATTTCAGTCTCCTTAAATTTATTAAGACTGAGAAGAATGTGTTCTGTGGCTTTTGAATGGAATGTACTATAAATGTGTTAGGTCCATCTGCTCTAACATAGCTTGGGTTCATTTTCTTATTGATTTTCAGTCTATGTGATCCATTTGCTGTTGAAAGTGGGATATTGAAGTCCCCTAATATTATTGTATTGAAATTTATTTCTCTCTTCAGGTAAGTTAATATTTGCTTTAAATATTTAGGTGTTCCTCTGTTGGGTGCATGAATATTTATTAATGTAATATCCTCCAGATGAATGTACCCCTTTATCATTATATAATAACCTTCTTTGTCTCTTGTTACAGTTTTTTTTGGTTAAAAGTCTGTTTTGTCTGATACAAGTATAGCTGCCCCTGTTTCTTTCTGCTTCCGTCTGCATGGAATCTATTTTTCCATCCCTCCAGTTTCAGCCTACGTGTGCCTTTAAAGCTAAAGTGAGTCACCTGTAGACAGTGTGTAGTTGGGTTTTGTTTTTGTAACCATTCTGTTGCTCTATGTCTCTTGATTGGAGAATTTAGTTCATTTCTATTTAAAGTAATTATTGACAGGTATGCACTTACTGTTGCCATTTTGTCAATTGTTTTCTGGTTGTTCTATACATCCTCTCTTTCTTTCTTCCTCTTTTGTTCTCTTCCTTTGTGACTTGATGATTTTCTGTAGTGATATGCTTAGAATCCTTTTTCTTTATCATCTGTGTATCTACTATAAGTTTTTGCTTTGTGGTTATCATGAAGCTTACATAAAACATGTTATATTTGTAACAGTCTATTTTAAGCTGATAACAACTTCAAATGCACACAAAAGCTCTAAATTTTAACTCTCCCTCCTTGCATTTTGTGTGTTGGTGTCAAAATTTACATAATTTTACTTTGTGTGTCCATTAACAAATTATTGTAATTAAGTTATTTTAATACATTTGTCATTTGCTCTTTGTACTAGAGTTATAAGTGATTTACCCACCTCCTTTACTACATTAAAGTATTCTGAATTTAATTATATATTTACTTTTACCAATGAGTTTTATACTACCATCTGTTTTCATGTTACTAATTAACATCCTTTTGTTTCAGCTGAAGAATCCCTTTTAACTTTTCTTGTAAGGCTGGTCTCGTGGTGATGAACTCCTTTAGCTTGTGTTTGCTTGGAAAACTATTTTTCCTTAAATTCTGAAAGATAACTTTGCAGTGGAGTATTCTCGTTGGCAGTTTTTTTCTTTAAGCACTTTGACTAAATCATGCCCCTCCCTTCTGGCTTGCAAAGTTTCTGCTAAAAATTCTGATGATAGGGTTCCCTTGTATGTAAAAGTTGCTTTTCTCTTGCTGCTTTTAAGGGGTTTTTTACTTGTTTTTAACTTTCAACAACTTAATTATGGTGTATCTCAGTGTGGCTCTCTTTGGATTCCTCTGATTTGGAATTCTATTGGTTTCCTGCATCTGAAAGTTTGTTTATATATCTAGGGTAGGGAAATTTTCAGTCATTATTTCTTTGAATAAGCTTTCTGCTCCTTTCTCTCTACTTCTGGGATCCCTTATAGTTTGAATATTGATTGCTTGATGGTGTTGCATAAGTCCCTTAAGCTATCTTCATTTTTTTCATTCAGTTTTCCTTTCACTCCTCGATTGGATGAATTCCACTGCCTTGTTTTCCAGTTTGCTGATCTTCTCTTTTGGTTGACCTAGTCTGCTGTTAAACCCCTCTATTGAATTTTTCAGTTCAATTATTATATTCTTCTGCTCTGTGATTTCTCTTTGGTATTTTTTTAATATTTTCTTTCTCTGTGTTGAAATTCTTTCTTTGTTCATGCATTGCTCTCCTGACCTTGATGAGCATCTTTACCAGTATTATTTTGAACTCTCTATCTGGTTAATTACTAAAGTTTGTGTCATTAAGATCTGTTTCTGGAGAATTATCTTGTTCTTTTATTTGAAACACATTCCTTTTTATTCATTTTCCTTGACTGTTGTTTTCTATGCATGCAATAGAGCAGCCACATTTCCCAGTCCTGACTGAGTGCTCTCATATAGGAGATGAACCTCATCAATCAGTCCAGCCTAAGATCCTGGTTTTCTCTCAAGACTTTGTAATTAACCAAGCTGCCCTCTTTGTTCTTAGTGACTTGCAGTAGTTGAGGGTGTGCCAAGACCTGTCAGTGTCCCTAGAGGGAGGAGCGCATTCAGTGTCCAGAATGTGGACCCCCTTAGGTGGAAGGGAATGTATGTAGTTAAGTCCGTTTCACAGAGAAACCGGAGATGGGTATTTTTCTTCCTGCTTCCTCTGTACTGGATCCAGGTGTATAGCTGTGGGGGTTACCTGTAATTGCCATAGTCCTGTTGGACCTGTGAAGGGAAGCCCCACTGGCTGTCAGTGCCAGACATACCAGGGACTTGCCCCTTGTGCAGCAGCTGCAAAAGCTGGGACATAGACATATGTACAAGCTTCTTCCAGGAAGATACTGGTGACTTGGAGCAGGTTACCAGGAGTCAATGAGAAAGGTGTTTGTCAGTTTCCCTGGTTTCCAGGAATTTCCAACTAGCCCCTGTATGTGTGTGCTAAATCAAAAGGCCTAAATCTCAGGAAGCAGTTTTCAAAGTACGCAGATGGACTCCTTTTTGGGGAAAGACTGGGAGTTGGGCAATTTTGCCTGCTCCCTCTGTACTGAACCCTGGGAGAATAGCTCTCTTGCAAGCACTTGCATACCCGTTAACAACTATCCCTTTGTTTGCTATAGTCTTACAGATACAAACCTCATTGGCTTTAAGAAATAGATGTTTTAGGGGCCAGTACCTCAACTGAGAGTTTTAAAAGTTTGGGTATTAAATGTTGGAGCAAACTCTGCTCCTCAAGGAGAATCTGTAAATTAGGAGTTCCCTTCCAATTGTATGGTGCTGTGCAGGGGTGGAGTTTATGGCATGTGTATATCTCAGCCTTTTCTACCGATTTTGATGTGGGCAATTTTCTAATTTGCTTGATGTGTAGGAATTGTTCCCTAGTTTCAGATTTCTTTCAGACGCAATTGCTGTCTGTGTAGCCATAGATTCAGTGTGTACATAGGAAGGGAATTCAGGAACCTCCTATATTGCCATCTTGGTTGACCTCCCTGTTCATAACTATCTTGGTCACACCTTTAGATACTCATGGATTTTTAACTGAAGCAATTAAGGAGGATTGAAGAATGTGGTTCCTTTAATGTGTATGCTAGCACTATTATAAAACCAGAAAAAAATTAGCTAACATGAACTTTGTTGACATGTATTCCAAATTGAACTATGAATGTTAAGTACTCACCCAGTATCAGTTATCTCTGGTATCACTGCTTCTAGTAATCAAGAATTACTAGAACCAGAGTTATTTTTCTTTCTTTTTTTACATTCTTTGTTTTGTTCTTTTATCAGATCATTCCAAAAAGAAAAAATAAATCTGATTAAAATGAGAACACATAAAATAGTATAGCAGGAACAGAAAAAAAATGCAAGATAACACCAAGAAAATATAAATTAGAGGGAGAGGTTAACACAAGTTAGAGAGAGGTGAAAATATAACACAAATGTGCAGTCTGTAAGAGCATAAATCCTTGATCTAGTTGTGCCCTGACTTGGCTTTAAGCTTCCAGGTGTTCAGAATAAAAAAAGACTCAATTATAGTTTGATGAGGAGAAAACATGCTGTTTTCCTAGTTCTAATACTAAAAAATGCATATGGATCTTTGCAAAGGGACTTAAATACAATCTTTACAGTAATTGCCATAATATATCTCATAAGACTGCTTTTCCTACTACCCCTCAACAAAAACTAAGATCAAAACCTTCCAAAATAAACTCGGTGAAACTCTTTCTGCATATAGTCAAAATAATGTGGCTAAACTAGAGTTTTTTGATGGTTAAGCTTGATCAGAAGAAAAGCTTACAATATTTTTATAGGTGATATAGAGAAGAGCCCCTACAGTGAGTACTTGAGGTATAAAAATAATATTAAACTCCTCCACATAGTGAAGAGCTGGATTGGAGGAATCTGTGTGCTTAGGCAGAGAAATGGTAGATGATTTCAATGTGGATGGGTACGTCATAGGTATTCCAAACCATATCTGTAAAATAAGGACTCTGAGCCATAGGTACAATCCAAGAGAAGAACCTGGGATCTATTACCATAGATCAAATTTTCTCAAAGTATTTTCCTTAGCATACTAACATCATGTGATAAGGTCTGAGAATGGTTCCAGTGTCAAATAAGTTTGGAAAATATTGCATACCAGTTCCATCTCTCGGAAAATTAGTAGTGGTATTACATGGTAGTACTACACAGCACAGTAATTCATTAGAGACCTGTAATAAAGGAATCTGATTAACTTTTCTTTGCCTAGTGTTTCCCAAACTTATTTGATCATCAAATCCACATTAACATTTGGTGTGACTAATATTCTATAAAACAGACGCTGAAAAATATCTCATAGTTTCTGATGACATTGACTCAATGTTATTAAGATTAAAATCACTTTAACAAACATCATTGTGAAGAATGTTCTAGGAAAAAAAACAGTAGACATTAACTCAAAGCTCTTGCATACCCACAGCCAGAATAGGATTCTGGTATATCTACTTTAAACAAGTATTAAATGGACATATGACTTCCTCAGAACCTCAAAAGGCTAATGAAAATTTATATTTTGGGTGTTTATAACATGGAAGGTAATCAGAAGTCAAAATTCTTTTCTGTACTATAAAATCTGTTTGGTAACTTGATTTTTAAATGAATTTTCAAATGGCGTAGGTTGTGAATTCAGGGAAAATATGGGAGTCTGTTTTCTTTGTTTTTTAAGGGAGGTATTCTCATAAATTTTTAAAAGTCCAATTTGCAGCTTAGGACTTTTCTTTGATATGTACACAAATGTAAGACTATATTTTGTCAATGGCCTTAGTGTAGAGGCACATGTTAATTTTATGGGAACAGTGAAGTTCTGTCAAGAGCAAAGAGCCATCTTGAATATTCTAGTTGATATGAATGTTCAGTGGGAAACGGTTTCATATCTCACTTGAATCAAGCAGAGAAACCTCCTAAAAGATTGTTGAAATGACCAAATGATTCTTAAATCTGATTATATTAATTTACTAGAACAATAAGGGGCATTTTAGGTAGAATAACATTGATTATCTCATATTCTAGCTTCAATTTCCTCCACTGTAGGAATTCCTTGGCAGTCTTTCCTCAACAGATTCCACACATGTATTCCTTCCCTGCTATCTGAAGATTAACGCACAGTGTAGCATCTCAACTTCAAGGGAAATTTTAACTGTTTGAGGCATGTAGTTAAACCAGTGATTCAATTCCTGTTGTATCCTATTGAAGACCAACCTGAAATAGCCTTAAAATTTTTTTTGAACTTGGAGGTCAGATGACTTGAGCACAGTTTTTGATGCTACCAGTTACTGGCTGTACGGTGTTGCATAATCTTCTTGGAGTCTTCCTTTTCCATAAAAACTCACCTTATTGTAGCATTGTCATTGGAATCAATTCTGATAATGGTTGTGAAATTTCTGGGTAAATAAAGCACTGACCAGATATATGCTGCCCTGTGTTCAGAAAAGAAAAGCTTTCTGACACTTCTGGGTCACTTATTCTCTTTTAATGGTCTTTTCTTAGACCCACTTGTGTGAGACTGTCAAGGTCTAGGTAAAAATGTGTTTTTCCCCATATACAAGAACCTTAGATGCATAGTTGCAAATAGCATTCTCCAAAAGGCTTTATTAATTTTAAAATAAGAACAAACACTTAAAGCTGTATAACTGACGCTGCTTGTGTAATGTCTAACTTACTGTAGGAAAACCATTCTTCTCTTAGGAATCAGGCCAGTTTTTTCGGTTATTTGCAAAGACCAGACACATTTATCAGGACCCTTCTTCAGAAACACATGTGGGCTGTAAGCAATGTATTTCCTGGCTTCTGACATGAGCTAAACATCTGGAAAAGGCAAAGCTGAAATGAAACTGTGCATTGGCTGTGTTCTTCCACATTCTTTGCAAAGGCAAGGCAAGGCTGGCGCCCGTAAGGCACCACTATCATCTATAAAGTGGAGGTTCTTTTGCAGGCCCAGATGTGTCTAAGGGTGGAGTGGAGGGATGGGGAGTACTGCCAGACCTTCCTGGTCCTCTCCTGCAGAATGGTCAGGGAGAGGTATAGAGAATGGCTCTTCTATTTTTCTCTAGACATGATTTTAACAGAGGAGTGTGTTTTTCCCCACATGCCTCCCTTGCCTTCTTAAAATCGATAAACAACGGATTAGTTTCCTATTGGTGGTAATTCCTAAATTACCACAAACTTAGTGGCTTAGAACAATGCAAATTAATTATCTCATAGTACTGGAAGTCAGAAACCCTAAAATCAAGGTGTTGGCAGGACTGCCTTCCTTCTGAAGGCACTAGAGGAGAATTGGTTTCCTTGCCTTTTCCAGCTTTCAGAGGCTGCCTGCATTCCTTGACCTGTGGCCCTCCATCTTCAAGGCCAGCAGCAGAGTATGTTCAGATCTTCTCTCTCTCTCTTTTTCTCTTTCTTTATCTCTCTCATCTCTCCTGTCATCACATCTCCTCCTTTGACTCTGACCCTCCTGTCTTCTTCTTATAAGGCCTCTTGTGATTACATGGGTCCACCAAGGTAATAGAGGATAACCATTCCATCTCAAGCTCCTTCCCTTAGTAACATCTGTGAAGACCCTCTTGCCATCCAATCTGGGGATTAGAATATGCACATCTTTGCGGGGGGGCATTATTTTATCTCCTGCCACCATGTTGGTTGTTTTGATTGCTTTTTAAAATAGTTTCATCATGTGTAAAGTTGGGACAATTATATTCATCTCCTGGAGATATAGAGTTCATGAGATAGGTTGGCTTCAGCATCACAGCAAAGTACTTGCATGGTAGCCATTAGATTTACTTTTTGTAAGTGCTCTCAATTCAGAGGTGCAAAGTGTAGATTCTGTACCGACTACTGACTATGTTACCTGAACAGGCCACTTTGCCTCTTCGGCCTCAGTTTTTGCATCTTTAAGTGCGTCGCTTGAGTTTTCTCATCAGCCTGTGAATAATGACTCAAGTTGCAATATGACTCCACCTATAAAAGAAAGCACTTACAAGCTTCTTACAGTGTCACCGACTTATTTGTAGGAGTGTTAAGGTGGTGTTTTGCATGTATCCACACATCAGTTCTCCCAAGTGTTCCCACTCTGGGCCCTTTTTACTCAGGTCCAGAAAAGAAAGCAGATAATCTGTAGGATAGGAAAGAGTTGAAGATATGACAACCGCAATGAGGAATATTAGAGGAGTCAAACAGTAAAGAATTTCATGGACAGTGCAAATAATTTCAAGTTAGCAGGTCAGAGAGAAGGATCATGAAAAAATGTCACAGCTCCAGAAAGGCAGACAAGGTTGAAACCATTATTCATAGTCATGATCCCTTCATCTTAAGGCTACTTCTCAATCTGTCTCCTGTAAATGCTCCCAAGTTTATTGGCCAACACTTTCTCCAAAAGCACTCATGGATAGCATGTTCCTCTTCAACATTTTTTTCTACATCACTGCATTTACTGATTGCATCTTTATGAGGATAATTTATATCCTACCTAAAAAGAATTTGTGGCAGCTGACATGAAAACTTAAAAGTGGTGACGTCTAGAGGGAAGTAACAGATGAAGCAGGAAGAGTAGTCACGCAGAAGCACAAATAAATTTGCCGGAAATAAAGGCAGAGGGAAACTTTGCACTAAGTACAAAACTGAATTCTGTGCTTCCTGGCAGAGCCAACAGGTAAATGAAAGAAATCATGCAGCGCTTTGACAGGAGAGACAAATCTTTTTTCTCAGTCTAAACTCTGACTTAGTTCTGCATCTCATTGGTGTCATTGAACAAAATAATGGACAGTGGACAGGGACCTTAAGAGAAGTTTTTACCAAATTAGTTTGCCTTATAATAATAATGATGGTGCTGATGGTGGTCATGTTTGGCCAGGAAAATCTTTTTCCTGTTGCTCGAGTTTCCATGAGGAAGGATGAGCACTCCTAGCCTCTTGCCTTATTCCTGAATTCTCCCCATGGTAGAAAGCCTGGGTGGGTGACAGCCACTGTCCACTCTCCTCACATATGTGAAGCACGCCTATCAGTGGCCCGGGCATGAGGAATTTGGTCTCTATTTCCCTTTTTCTCTCTCTGGAATGGCAAGAGGCAGTGACATGGGAAAGTAGGCTGGCTCTACTCATTGAAAAAAGTAGGCTGGCTCTACTCATTGAAAAAAGTAGGCTGGCTCTACTCATTGAAAAAAGTAGGATGGCTCTACTCATTGAAGTGTCCCAGACTAGTTTAAGGTCTAGATTAAAGACTGGGGAATGGAGTGGTCAGTCCCCATCTGACTCTTCCAAGTTATAGTTTCTAGTAATGATGACATTTTACCTGTTTACACTTTTTTCTTATTTGTCAATAGCTTCAAAATCCCAGTGGAATAGAGAAGTGATATTTATTTTTTTCTTGGTCCTTTCAGTTGCCCACCCAAATCTGTTTCTTCTTTTTCCACAGAAGTAGAATTGTTGCTGGGCAGATGGTGGCAGCCAGGTGTGACCATAGGACTAAGTTCACGGGCACCAAATGTGGCCAGAAGGAAAGTATGCACCTTCTGACTTAAGCTCTCAAAGATCCTTGGCCTGGACAAGCTCCTTCCTTTCCTTTCTCCTGGTAGGAAGAAGCAGTGGCTGGAGCATATTGAGGATAGAAGAGCTGCCCCACCAGCCTGGGTGGCATTCTGGAGCAGAGCCCACTCACAGGAGACAAACGTCTATTTTTGAGACAACTCATTCTTTGATTTCTTCATTATAGCAAGTTGGTCTTTAGCTAATACAGACTCCCCAAACAATAAGAGCTAACAATTCTTTCACACTTTTCTTGAGTTTTCTAAAAAAATTTTTTATTTTATATTGTCGCATAGTTGATTAACAATGTTGTGTTAGTTTCAGGTGTACAGCACAGTGATTCAGTTATACATATACATGTACCTGTTCTTTTTCATATTCTTTTCCCATTTAGTTTATGATAGAATATTGAGCAGAGTTCCCTGTGCTATATAGTAGGTCCTTGTTGGTTACCTATTTTAAATATAGCAGTGTGTACATGTCAATCTCAAACTCCCAATCTATCCCTCCCCCGCACCCTTCCTTCCCTGGTAACCATAAATTTGTTGTCGAAGTCTGTGAGTCTATTTCTATTTTGTAAATAAGTTCATGTATATCATTTTTTTTAGATTCCACATATAAGCGATATCATATATTCGTCTTTCACTGCCTGACTTACTTCACTTAGTATGATCATCTCCAGGTCCTTCCATGTTGCTGCAAATGGCATTATTTCATTCTTTTTAATGGCTGAGTAGTATTCCACTGTATGTACCACATCTTCTTTATCCGTTCATTTGTCAGGTGGACATTTAGGTTGCATCCATGTCTTGGCTATTGTAAACAGTGCTGCAATGAACATTGGGGTGCATGTATCCTTTTGACCTATGTTTTTCTAGGGATATAAGCCCAGGCGTGGGAATTGCTGGATCATATGGTATAGCTCTATTTTTAGTTTTTTAAGGAACCTCCACACTGTTCTCCATAGTGGCTGTACCAATTTACATTCCCACAAACAGTGTAGGAGGATTCCCATTTGTCCACACCCTCTCCAGCATTTATTGTCTGTAGACTTTTTGATGATGGCCATTCTGACTGGTGTGAGGTGATATCTCATTTTAGTTTTGATTTGCATTTCTCTAATAATTAGTGATGTTGAGCATCTTTTCATGTGCCTCTTGGCCATCTGTATGCCTTCTTTGGAGAAATGTCTTTTTAGGTCCTCTGCCCATTTTTTGATTGGGTTGTTTGTTTTTTTGATATTGAGCTGCATGAGCTGTTTGTAAATTTTGGAGACTAATCCCTTGTTGGTTGCATCATTGGCAATTATTTGCTCCCATTCTGTGGGTTGTCTTTTCATTTTGTCTATGGTTTCCTTTGCTGTGCAAAAGATTTTGAGTTTAATTAGGTCCCATTTGTTTATTTTTGTTTTTATTGCCTTTACTTTAGGAGATGGTTCTAAAAAGATATGGCTGTGACTCACGTCAAAGAGTGCTCTATGTTTTCCTCTAAGAGCTTTATAGTGTCCAGTCATACATTTAGGTCTTTAATCCATTTTGAGTTTTTGTGTATTATGTTAAAAAATGTTCTCACCTCATTTTTTGCATGTAGCTAACCAGTGTTTCCAGCACCATTTATTGAAGAGACTGTCTTTCCTCCATTGTATAGTCTTGCCTCCTTTGTTGTACATTAACTGACAATAGGTGCATGGGTTTATTTCTGGGCTTTCTATCCTGGTCCATTGATCTGTATTTCTGTTTTTGTGCCAGTACCATACTGTTTTGGTGACTTTAGTATAGTGTGAAGTATAGTATAGTCTGAAGTCAGGGAGTCTGATTCCTGGCTCTGTTTTTTTGTTTTTGTTTTTGTTTTTTTTTGGTGCTACGCGGGCCTCTCAACTGTTGTGGCCTCTCCCGTTGCAGAGCACAGGCTCCGGACGCGCAGGCTCCGCGGCCATGGCTCACGGGCCCAGCCACTCCGCGGCACGTGGGATCCTCCCGGACCGGGGCACGAACCCGTGTCCCCTGCATCGGCAGGCGGACTCTCAACCACTGCGCCACCAGGGAAGCCCCCTGGCTCAGTTTTTCTTTCTCAAATTTGTTTTGGCTATTCAAGTACTTTTGTGTTCCCATACACATTTTAAGATTTTTTTGTTCTATTTCTGAGAAAAATGCCATTGGTAATTTGATAGGGATTGCACTGAATCTGTAGATTGCCTTGGGTAGTATAGTCATTTTGACAATTTGATTCTTCCTATCCAAGGATATGGTATATTTTTCCAACTGTTTGTGTCATCTTCAGTTTCTTTCATCAGCATCTTATAGTTTTTGGAGTACAGGTCTTTTGTCTCCTTAGGTAGATTTATTCCTAGATATTTTACTCTTTTTGATGCTATGGTAAATGGGATTGTTTCTTTAATTTCTCTTTCTGACCTTTCATTGTTAGTGTATAGAAGTGCAATGGATTTCTGTGTGTTACTTTTGTGTCCTACAACTTTACTGAATTCATTAATGAGCTCTAGTAGTTTTCTGGTAGCATCTTGAGGATTTTCTGTGTACAGTATCATGTCATCTGCAAACAGTGACAGCTTTACTTCTTCTTTTCCAATTCGGATTCCTTTTATTTCTTTTTCTTCTCTGATTGACATGGCTAGGACTTCTAAAACTACGATGGATAAAAGTGGCAAGAGTGGACCTCCTTGTCTTGTTCTTGATCTTAAAGGAAATGCTTCCAGCTTTTCACCATTGAGTATGATGTTTGTCATATATGGCCTTTATTATGTTGAGGTATGTTCCCTCTGTGCCCACTTTCGGGAGAGTTTTTATCATAAATGGGTGTCAAATTTTGCCTAAGTCAAAAGCTTTTTCTGCATCGATTGAGATGATCATATGGTTTTTATTCTTCAATTTGTTGGTGTCGTGTATCACATTGATTGATTTGTGGATATTGGAAAATCCTTGCATCCCTGGGATAAATCCCACTTGATCATGGTGTATGATCCTTTTAATGTACTGTTAGGTTCAGGTTACTAGTATTTTATTGAGGATTTTGCATCTGTATTCATCAGTGATATTGGTCACTAATTTTCTTTTTTGTGGTATCGCTGTCTGGTTTTGGTATCAGGGTAATGGTGGCCTCATGGAATGAGTTTGGGAGAATTCCTTCCTCTGCAATTTTTTGGAAGAGTTTCAGAAGGATAGGTGTTAACTCTTCTCTAAATGTTTGATAGAATTCGCCTGTGAAGCTATCTGGTCCTGGAATTTTGTTTGTTGGCAGTTTTAAAATCACAGTTTCAATTTCCGTACTTGTGACTGGTTCTCTTTAACACTTATTGTCATGTGCCAGTGTCTGTGCTGAGCACTTCGCATGTATTATGTCATTTGGGTCTCATGAAGATCCTATAAGGTAAAGTCATTACATCTTCTTTTTACAAAGGAAGGAATGAAGGCACAAAAGGTTAAAGGAGCAATTTACACTACACATCTGGCAAGGGAGCAGAGTCAGAGTGCAAACCCAGTGCCCCCTGCCCTGAATCTTAAACATCATGGTGTCTTTGCCCTTTACAGGGACTTGGAACAGAGACTTAAAGGCAAGGTTTCAGAGCTCTTTCCATGGAAAGTCAGAATAATGTAACTTGAGGATAGAAAATGCTCCAGGTTTGCCATGCTCCCCCTCTCAAATAACAATCGTCTCTGTAGTCAAAACATGAGGCAGTCAACAGAGGAAGGATGAACATTTTACTTGAAACGGCAAGCAGAACCCATCAGGGTAAGTGCTGGAGACCATTCTCCGAGGGTCTCTTGTGTTTCTGCACGTGTTGCAAGCAGAGGCATTGACTGCTTTTGTTCTGAACCATCTTTCCAAGGATGTTTGTATAGTGAACAGTCTTAGAAGATAGTGACAGTGTCTCCCTTCAGAGTAAAGGGTCAGGCATGTGGACTGCTGTCATGAAAGATTTGGGTTCCCTAAGGTCAGGGTTCCTTTCCTGTAACTGCATGTGGGGATGTTTGTCTTGCCTTGTGGGGAACCAACACAAATGCTGACACTGGTTGCTGCTACTGTTGTAAGGTATCAAGAGCCCTTTGACTCTGACCCAGGAATCACATGTCTTTCTGCAGCTGGTTAACCTGTTGGCTTGAATGTAGGGTAGAATCTCAGACCATTCACAGTTTACCTTGACAATAAGGTAAATTTTTCTATCCCCTTTTAAGTGCAATGTAACACTGACTATTCAAAGGCAGTTGGTCTGGATTTCTACATGTAGGTTGATTGAACAAGGAGGAAGGGAAGTGTCTTCCCAGACAATGGAAATTAACATCCTTGAACTAGATATTCATTTAGTCAGAATTCATGTCAACCTAATTCTGAAACACAGACTTCAGTCTCAGTTCTAAATGTTTATGGCAAAGTCCCCAAATTAGATTTCAGTACCCTAAAATGTCAACAAATATGTAGTTTAAAATTTTTTGAAGATACAACCTGATGGGGAAATAGAGTTGAGACAAATTTTTAGACTTTCCACAAGCATTAGGATATCCAGCTCTGTTGGAAAGGAGGGTGAAACTATAATCCTGAATAGAAGGAAAACAAAAATTTCATACATAAAAATTTAAAAATAAAGATATTTGAATATTTTGATTTCCCTAAGTGGGGAATAAAGCCAACTTCTTGTGTTGAGGAAAGAATACTGTACCGGAACTCAAGATAGGTGAGATCATTTTATCAACTAATTGTGAGACTTGCACAGGATAGTATCTGGGCCTTGTTTTTTCTTCAAGCATAATACAGGGGGTATGAAATACATCTCAAAGCTCACATCTAACATGGAAGTTAATGGAATCATAGACTCTCTGAAATAGAAGACAACAGTAGGGAATTATTTTCTCAGCATAAATTCTAAGTGGTGTTTCTAGAGAGAGGAAGATCATTACATTTCAGATCAGCCTATTTCATCCCCAGACATCTTTCAATAATAGAGTCTTCTTTATATTGAGGTAAAATATGTTAGCTTGTAACTTTTATCATTGATCCTGGATTAACTTCTGGACCATAAATGACAAGAATAATCTCTTCCCCCTCACCCTTGCTAGCATATTAGTTACTTGAAGTAGGTAATCACATCAGAGGTCACTGTTTTCTAATCTATTAATCCCTGATCCCTATAAATTCTTCTTTTTTTTTTAACTTTACCAATTTGGTACTTTTTTTGTTTAAACATCTTTATTGGAGTTTAACTGTTTTACAATGGTGTGTTAGTTTCTGCTTTACAACAAAGTGAATCAGTTATACATATACATATGTTCCCATATCTCTTCCCTCTTACGTCTCCCTCCCTCCCACCCTCCCTATCCCACCCCTCTAGGTGGTCACAAAGCACAGAGCTGATCTCCCTGTGCTATGCGGCTGCTTCCCACTAGCTATCTATTTTACATTTGGTAGTGTATATATGTCCCTTCCCCTCTCTCACTTCGTCACAGCTTACCCTTCCCCCTCCCCATATCCTCAAGTCCATGCTCTAGTAGGTCTGTGTTTTATTCCCATCCTACCACTAATATAAATTCTTCTATATATGAGTTTGTGTTCCTTCCTAATTCTGGTTGGTCTTAAATTGTAAGCTGTTTCATGCAGGCCTGTGTACTTTAGACAGCAAAATAGAGTTCTGCCCATTGCTCTTCCTGAAAAAGTTTGCTAGAGGTGGAAGAAGTAGTATCAGAAACTGATCTCCAGGGGCTGTGGATCCTGTCCAAGATGGTGGCAGTGGGGTTGGAGATGGGGAAAGGAAGCCAGGGCTGGTTCTGCCTCCCGGAGTTTTAAAAGTCTAAGCTCATCAGCACAGGAAAGCTGATGGGGCAGACTTAAATTCTTCTATCCGAGCACATGGTGATATCCTAAAGATCACATATCACGAGAGAAGGGCAGTTCACCTAATAAACGTGATTTTACTAGTCAGTTGGGAGCCAGAGGATCAACTGGGATCACGGAAGGAACAGTGTAGCCTGGGCAGGCCTCCCTAGTCTAATACTTAAATTAGACTATAATATATAATATATATATATATAATATATAATATAATACTTAAATGTAAGACTATCCTGGTAGTTTTCATATCATATCATCAGAGTAGCTTGTTAAAAATAAGATCCTCAGGCCTACAAATTGGATTCAGTGAACATGGGGTGTCCACAAGTCTAATTTTCAATAGCCCTCTCCATAGATAGAGATGCAGATGGGCCATGGACACTCAGTAAAATACACTGTTTCTGGTTCTTTTGACATCAGAGACACCAAATCCTGAGGACCCCACCATAGGTCCCACCATGATGGAGTAAAATAGAAAACTATTCAGCTGGATGCTTTAAGGTCAACCTAGAATGGCTCCCTGTAGGCCTGGATGGCTAAATGTTTGTTGAATGAATGAATGAATGACTCCCTGCTCCTCCCCTCTAACCACTCCCAAATCCTTATTTGTTGAAACCATTTTTGTTTTCAATTTTGAAACTTCTCTCAATCCCTACAACCAGTGTCTCCCTACACTTCCTGTCAGATCTTTGGTAGAAGTTTTTTTCTTCCCATTCTGTCTTTTCTTACTGCAAGTTGGCAGATCATTCTTGCTGAGTTCCTAACTATAGTTTCAATCAAAAGTGTCTCAGATTATAAGTACAGAAGCAAAGAATTCCATTGTCCAGTGGGACCGACTACTGTTGTAATAGAGCGGGCCAGATGTGAGGATTGGGTTTGAGCTCCTAGAAGATGGAAATGGAGGTCTTAACAAAAATGGTAGGAGAATCCCTAGACTCAGGAGGGAAAATGAGTCATTCAGTTTTGTTCAAGGACAATTTAAGGTGCTGGTAGGATATTTAAAAGAAAACTATACTATATTACATATTGTACCAAATACACCATTGGAAATCTGGGTCAGGAACTCAGAAAAGAGGTCTAGGTTACATATTGAGTTATACACAGTGATTTGATTAGGAGAGATTATAAAGAGAGAGAGGTATAGGGGAAGGGTAGGAAAAAGGACACAGATCGAACCTTAAAAAAAAAAAAAAGCCTATCTGTAGCAATATAGAAGGAGAGGGACCAGGAGTAATCAAATCAGGAAACTAATTACAGTGTTACAGAAGCCAAGGTAAGAAAGTATCAAGGAAAGAAGATTTCTTGACTTAATAGAACATTTGTACATACAAATTGGTAGTAGTTAAATTCACACTGAAGATTTAAGAAATAAGAGGTCAGTAATGAAGAAAACAAATCGTAGCAAGCTGCTTTATTCAGATGTAAAACAATAAAAATGAATGAGTGAATGGATGCATGGAAAAAGAAAAAAGAATGAAGTAGCAGTTTGCTTTATTGTCCGTAGAAGAAAATGGATGATGCTTGCTGGAGAAACCAACACATTCAATGACTGAAAATGCAAGAAAAAGGAGTTAAGGAAAATCTGAGAGGATAATTGATAGATAGCAACATAAAAGTAAAAAAAAGGAGGAAACTGAAAATTATATCAGACTTTTTTGAGTCAAGTTGGAGATAACGTCACTGGAGAGACTGAGAAGATGACGATACCATGGGTGGCTGGCAGCGGGGGTGGGATAGATAATAGAATGATGGGTTAACCAAGGCAGAAGTCTATTTATCTCTTATATAAAAGAAGTCACAAGGTACACAGACAGGGTTTATTTGGTGGTTCCAAACGTGGCTCTAAGTCATGAGGGACCCTGGCTCATCCTGTTTTCAATTCACCATCCTAGTTTCTGGCTTCTATCTTCATGGTTCAAGAGAGCTGCTAGATGTCCATTGATCACACCCATGTGTGCTGGCTAGAAAGGAAAAGCGGAAAAGCAAAAACGGCTCCTTGCAGCTGCATTAGGTCTCTTTCAGCAGCCTTTTTGGAAGTATCACAAAAGTTTTGCTTTCATATATTTGGCCAGAACTTTTATCAGCTACACCTATTCACAAAGGAGGCTGGAAAATATAGTTTTGTTCCCTCACTGTGACCAATGTCAGGGTTCTCTTACAGAGAAGGAAGGGAAGATGATGGTGGTGTTCGGTAACTGTCAGTTTCTGCCATAGACATGGTGAAACATTTGTGATGAGGCCATTATTCCAGTTTTGTCACTTTTTCTAGCAAAACTGGTTATCAAGGAAAAGAAATGTTTTGGCCGGGGCTATGGATTGGAGTGGCAGTTTCCAATAAGGAAGTGAGCAATTCCAGGGTACAAGCAAACATTGCTGAAACCCTGATACTGAGGTCCAGGCAGATGGACTGAAAAAGAACAATGGGTACTCATGGGGTTAGAGATCACAAGGAGCGCAGAGAGCTAGTTGAATAAAGAAGAAAGGAATGGGAAAGTGGAAGAAAGATGGCGTGATGAGAAGAGGAAATTTCAAGTTGGCAAAAATAAGGCAGTTACAAATGCTCAAAGTATGAGATGTGATTATTCTTGGCTGGAATGGAAAAATAGGTTATTATATTGATGTGTAGTAGTTATGGAAACAAGGCTAGAAGGATCATTGATAAGGATGATATCAGGACTTTAAAGTAGAAAGCAACACTGAACTAGACACTAAAAACCTAGATATTCATGAGATCAGAAGTAAACAGAATGAGGAGTAGGGTCAATGTAGAGATTCACCTACAACTGAGGAGAGGTTGATTGGAAATTGCAGGGAAATTATTAGTAATGGCAGACATTTATTGAGTACTTGCTATGTGCCAAAGAAGAAACTGTTTTTAATATGAAAATGATTTTTAAATTAACTATTTAGGAATAATTTTAGATTTACATAAAAGTTGTGAAGATACAGACTTTCTTTCTTCCCTTCATCCGTCTTCCTCTAAACTTAACCTCTTACATGACCATGGTACATTGGTAAAGCTAGGAAACGACAGTGGTACAATACTATTAACTAAACGTTATTCGGCTTTCTGCAGTTGTTCCACTAATGCCTCTTTTCTATTGCAGAATGCAATCCCAGATACCCTATTGTACTTTGTATTTCGTTGTCATGCCTTAGTCTCCTCCGACCTGTGACGTCTCAACGTCTGTTTTTCTTGACCTTAACACTTTAAAGAATACTCCCAGGAATCTTGTGGAATGTCTCTCAATTTGGGTTTCTCTGACATTTTCTGATGATTAGACTAGGGCTATGTGTGTTTGAGAAAATACCACAGAGTAGAAGTGTGCTGATCATATAGCATCATATCTGTGAGAACACCACGACATAATTGATGTCAAACTCCATCTCTTGGTTAAAGTGGTGCTTGCCAGATTTCTACAATATAAACATTTTTTTCCCCTTTCTGTACTGTATTCTTTAGAAGCAAGAGGCTGAGTTTAGCCCACACTCAAGGGGAGGGGTATTAAGCTCCATCTATTGGAAGGCATAGTCACCTATATTTGTGATTTTCCTTTAAGGAAGATTTGTCCCTTCTTCCCTATTTATTTCTTTCTTCCATCATTTATTTATATCAGGATGGACTCATGGATATTTTATTCTTTGGGTTGTAATCCAATGCTATTGTTTTCCTGCTCAAATTGTACCAGTTTTGCAACTGGGAACTGTTTTTACATAAATTATTTATTGAATCCTGTGAGGCGCCTATTACTGTTATCCGTATTTTGTAGAAACGGAAACAGGCTCAGAGAGAGTAAGAAACCTTCCCAATGATTCACATCATGTGTGTGTTGAGGCCAGGAGTCTTCAGAGTCTGTGTGCTTAGCTTTGCTATTCTGCTCTTAGAGGGAAAGGATGCTCAACAAAAGTCAGAGATAAGGTGTCTTATTTCACCCTTTTTCGGAGGTGAGCTCACATATTTTGAGGGGATTCATCATAAAGGTAGTAGTTGAAGAATGGATGAGCTTCCAAAGGGTTAAGAAAAGGGATGCAGAATCAAGTAATTTTTCTTTTTCCTGGGATAGAGGATGACGCGTACACAGGGGTGCCCATAGGAGAGAGAAAAGACTCTGGAAGAGGGAGATGGAGTAGCTGAGTGTATGAAAACTGGAAAGGAAGGGTGCTTGTTTTTTTATTGAAGTAGAGTTTATTTACAGTGTTGTGTTAATTTCTGCTGTACAGCAAAGTCATTCAGTTAAATATATATACACACGTTCTTTTTTACATTCTTATTCATTACGCTTCATCATAGGATACTGACTACAGTTCTCTGTGCAGTATAGTAGGGCCTTGTTGTTTATCCATTCCAAATACATTAGCTTCCATCTGCTACCCCCAGCCTCTGGATGTAGAGAACAGACTTGTGGTTGCCAAGGAGATGGGGGAGGGATGGAGGGGGCAGGTTGTGGTTAGGGAGAGTGTCCATCTTGGAGGCCGGGGAGCTTCTCCTTCTCCCATGTTGGAAGTTGGCCTAAGAGCAGAGGACAGTGGTATTGTTGAGGTAAAAGTACAGACACACTTAGGATGTGCTGTGGGGTTTTGATGGTTTCAGTCGTATTAGTGGAACTGGAAGCATGGTCCTCTGCGGACACTGGGAAAAAACTTGAGAGACATTCCCTAGTCTTGTGAGTAGCTAATATCCCTGGCCAGTGTTTGACAGGCTTGGTGACAAGGGGGCAAGTTGAAGCCATTCATGCTGATGAAGTCATTTGACTGAAAGTAGGGACCAGAAATATTATCTGGATTTTTCTTGATTCTTTCAGATCAGTTAAAACTGAATATATTGTGCACATAGGCAAAAGACAGTGTTAGTCTTTCTCAAATATCCAGAATATATCCAAAAGTATGATGCTAATTTGCTATGTTTTTATCGACTTGTTGAGAAAAATACCTAAGGATTAAGAACAAATGGAAAATTAATGTAAAAAATTGTTACTAGAATGAAAACTTTTTCCCAGGAATTTTTCTTCAATTCTAACTGCAGAATTCTTGGTGAGTATTTAATAGTTATGAATTTAACACCAAAGGTTTAACATGCCATTTATATTTGTTAGAGGTGTAAGTTTGGGCAATAACTTCTCTAATCTAAGCATAGAATAGAACATGGGTTGTTTAAATTTTTGTCATAAATATTCTTAAAATATTGTCTATTAACATGGAATGTTGGATTTTAATGTGAGATATGAACAAATACCACTAGACTATAACACTGATAATACAAGGTTTAAAAGAATATCCATTTCAGAAGCATTTTAACCTATGAAGTTACTTGAAGTGTGTTTTTTTAATATTCCTGTCAAGGCCAAAATATCCAGGGGCAGGACTTTATAAGAAGTTTATGAATTATTGACTTAACCTATCCTTAAATATTGAAGACTGCTTTCATCTAATATAACACTATACTATAAATACTCACTTCCTTTATAGGGACCAGAAAGAATTTGCATTTAAACATATTATTCATACTTGGTGATTATTTTATTACCATATATATTATTGTATACAATTTTTTGATAATAAGGAAGGATATTATAAATCATATTTTAAACAAAAATGTATTCACGGCATATGAAAGCATTAACGTCTTGAAGGAGAGAATACCCATGAAAACATTTACCTCAAATTTAGTAATACTGAAAAACACTAGTTTGTGCATAGCAATGATTGAAAGCTATGTAATACATTGGAACACTGGTAAATCTTCAGGTACTGTAAGAACAACCTGGCATAGGAAAAAGATCAAATGGGGCACATCCACATCCTCAGAAGTGCACAGCATCTAAAAATAAATCCCTCAATACAGCAGTACACAAACCATTCTTCCTTTGTCTGGCACTTAGCAGTACAGACAAAGGTGTATTGGGTTTAATGTGATTTTATTATTCTTAGATAAATTTTAGTTACTTTTATAGATAAAAATATACAATATTGCTTTAAGCTGTTTAAATTTTATAAGTGTATACTTGATTGTCATTATAGTCACAATTTTAAAAGGCTATTTTTTCCCCCCACTGAACCATTCAGTAACGCGTGGAAGAGACTAAGTTTATATGAAGACTTTTAATGAAAGGTTTAAATGTGAAAAGGGAATATTAATCTGGATCACTGGTCTAAATCTTTAGTGATACCTCATGCTAGAAATAAATTATGAAATGTTTTAGACAAATTTATTATTTTCAACTCTTAAATTGATTCTACAGGTTCAAAATTTTGTCTGAAAATGCATAAAACTGATGTAGATATTTTGTCTGAAGTCACTTTTATATACATTAATTTACTAAAAAAATTAAAAATGTATTTTAATACTACATTTCAGTGTGGGATTCCATCATGTATTTATATAATACATGCAAAATGTGCCTATGCCTTTCAGATGTCATATTTAAATAAAAGAAGGGCAGATGGTGGCACTTCTAAGTCACCTGAGGATGGTTAAAATAGTAGCCTAATTTGCCTTATTGATAATAGAGGTCATTACATCATAGAAACAACCTAATATTTGAAGAAGTTAAGAGAACTGCATGATTGTCTTTTTCTTAATGCCAACTTTTGAAAGAAGTTGGATTCATTATTTACTATCTTAAAAAGACACACTGATAAAATATGTTAAGACCCAAACAAATTATTTACGTATAAGGTATGCACTATCTTTAAATGAAAGACTGAAAATATTTTACAAATAATTTTGTTCATTATAAACTATACAATGCACCATTCTTTTCACTCATACCAATACTTTGCACCAAACATTGCTATATTCAGTCTTAACACTCCTCAAAATATGAGAAAAAGTTTCCACTGTACTAATAAGTGAAATTTATAAAGTCAACATATTCCAACATCTTAAAGGATCATAGATCTACAACAGTTTTTAAAGAATTTATACATATTGAAATGGGTGCTTTACTTATTAAAGAGCTAAAAATAACGCTGCTTCTCTTCATTTTAAGTTAATTTTAAGTTAAATGCTGTTGCATTTAACAGCAGATTCTTTACACTGCAACATTCAACTATTAAGGTGGAGATTTTAGTAAAGCTTACTTCTGAAAACTGTTGAAATTTTAGTGCTGCTGTCTTATTTATATGATAATTAAAAAATAACTTGGAAAGAAAATCTCCCCTTTCAAAATTTTTCAACATAAGGCACACGGCAACATTAAAGCCTAGAAACAGCTAGATTAAATAATTATTTTTTCAACCATTTTTTGCCCTTTACCTGAAGAAAGTGGGTGAGTAGTGCAGTTAAAACATGCCTGGATTAATAAAAACAACTGAATTTAAGAAACACCGATAATATTTGTGTGCAGAATATTATTAATTTTAAAAAGAGAAAGTATATTTTATATAAAACATACTCCTACAGTGTTCTAGGTAGAAAAAATTGTGAGGCACTTACATTACCAAGGAAGGAGGAGAGCACTGAGATTATCTTTTTGTAAAAGCACCAAACCACTTGTTTTAACATCTGAGATAAAAGCAGAAGCTACAAAGAAACGGAAATAGTTCATATTTGGTACGCTAATAAGAATGCTGAAGTTCAAAACTCAAAGTATTTCATTTTATTCTGACAGAAATAATTCCAACAGAGACAATTTTCTTATTTAAAAGTGTCATAATGTCCCCCTGAATAAGTTTTGTATATTCTGTGGTATCTCAAAATACTATAAACTGTAGATTATTTCACTCCTCTGTGGCAGCATACTTTCTATTTTAATGATGGTAATGTATGTAATTAACTCCTCTTATAAAATCATTAAAATTTGGTTTGGAATAACAGTGAGAACTACATACATCAATGCCTCCACGTGAACTTGCTAACATCCAACAATGACAGTTTTATTACTCCGTCATGATGTTTCACAAACGAATTGAATCAAAAAACCAAGATGAAAAGTGGGCTTGGAATTACAGGAATCCACTGGATGTCAAGTCAGGGAAAGGTCTGGCTTCTGACGGGTGAAGATGGGCGGTAGGCTGAGTGTTATTTATGCTATTTAATTCAGCTGGATAGGTTTCATTTAAGACTCCTCCGTTCTGAAACTGAAAACAAGAATTGCAATGCAACTTATTAGAACAGATCCTTCGTATATCTTAAGCCATTAGATGTATGAAAATGTATTTTTGAAATCTTTGTCCTGCACGTTGTTAAACTTCAAATTCCTTTCCTGTTGTTAAATTTTCAATCATTCAGTGAAGACATACTGAACATATATTCTGTATGAGTTGCGTTTACAGCTTTTTGGTTTCTCTTACACGGTATGGATGAATAATATCATTGTCTTTCAGATTTGGCATTCCATACACAGAGAGTACTTGATCAGTGAACTGCCCTTGGTTTGGATAGGAACTGACGGATCAGAGAGTACCAATCGTGAATCACAGTTACTGTGCTCTGTCGTAAGTAAGTTTGTTTTGACCAGATTTTATCTAAAAGTTCTAGGTACCAGTGACTTAATTACATTGAAGATCACTACACTGGACTATATAGATAACCTAGAACCTTCTCAAAGGAGGTACGTTTTGATTTGCAAGAGGTTTCTTAGCATATTACACCATGGGTATAGGATTGCTAGGACCAAGTTTTTTAATTCATAACATGCTTTACTACTAAAATTACTGTCCTAATTATGGAAATAAGTTACCGAAGTAAAATACTTGCTCTTGCCATGTAACAATGAAATTAGGCTGATTTCCATAACTGCTACTGGAGAAAAGGAGGGAGGACAGAGATACCTAGTTCTGTAGGATTTTTATAGATTAGAGAGCATTTTGTATTTTAGAATATAGTTAGTGAAAGTAACATTATTATCATACCCTTAATTGCTTTGAATGAAATCTACCTTTCTAAAGCCTATGTAGCAGTACGTTTCAGTAATCAAAACAGGCTGCTTCTAAACTTCCTCGAATTTTCAAAGGGAATATAGTAAGCGCCCAGAGAATGGTAGGTTTTGAATAAATTACTCTCATCAGTCATAATACAATGCACATCAGCAATTCTCTTTAAATATATTGCCTAGAGCAGTGCTGTCCACCAGAATATAATGTGAGCCACAGATGGAATTTTAATTTTCTTTACTTTTAATAACTCCTAGGGGGAATATATAGGTCTAGAATTCTTATCATTCATAAAGAAGTAATACAAAACAGTGGGGGAAGAAAATACTGTAAGGAACTCATGCTAATGCAGGCCCTGTTCAAAAGGTACTTTTACATAATTAACTTGTACAGTAAACTGTACAGAAGTTACCTACCCAGGCTTACTTCACAGCAGTGTTGTGAGAGAGACTGTAACCAATTGTTAAATAACTGAAGGAAGTCAGGAATGAGGATAAGAAAAACTTTCACAGCCATTGTCTATTAATAAGCTCATATATAATCAGAAAAAACCACATGTATAAAAAAGGCCAGAAAAAAACAATTGGTGAAAAAGATTCATGTAACATTTATAATACATAGTCTTATAACCAGGATTCGCTTCAAAACTAAACTTAAATATACGATAAAACGAACTAAATATTTTCTAATGGGAAAGCATAAATGCAAACATGATATATTCCTGGGTGGCCACAGAGAGCAGCAATCATCAGCAAGCATTTTTTTTTTTTAAAGTTACTGTGATGCTAGAAGCGTCTGAATGACACATTTAAACAAAGATAAAACGTCCAGCTTGAGTCCCCTGACAGAAAGCCAGCTGAGTTACCCAAATTTCTTTTTTTTTTTTTAAGAATGCCAGGAGAAAAAACGATTCTACCTTAAAGGAGAAAATGAGGATCTGGCAGGTCACATAGAGGGACTGCCAGAGAACACCAAGGAACTGAGTACTGAATTCCAGAGATCATCTAGGACAAAAGCATTTGAAGGAAGCACAACTATATTGATTTTAACCCAATTTCAACAGAAACAGACCCAATATTAAATAATAACTTTAAAGAGAGTATAATCTATAAAAATATTGAATCACTATGTTGTACACCTGAAGGTAATTGTAAATCAATTCTATCTCAGCAAAAAAATTGAGCTTTGAAGAAAATATTTTTAAAAATTTAAATCTTTTTGAAGTCCAAATTTTTAAAAGGCCATATTTTTTAAAAATCAAGATTATTCTAAATAATATACTTATAACTAATTTCACCTGTTCATCACTTAAGGACATGTTGCTTTTTTCCTTGATTTCTTTCTCCTTTCAGGTAACTATGATATACTTGTATTACTAACATATTAAAAAACTACTGGCTTAAAAAGATCAGTCACTGACATAGAAAATTTATAACTTGGTTCGATTTATGACATACGAAGAATCATCTAAAGGGCTTTTGATTCAGTTTGATAAAAACCTTACCTTGTTTAAAAATGCCTGCGGGCCTGGCATTGTTGGGTTGTACTGCATCTGAGCCACATGGCTGTGCTGAGCTTCCGGCTGGCACTGGTACATTGACACAGCCCCGGTGTAACATGTCTGAGGAGTTACTATGGCTGACTGTGGATTGAGTCCGTGCTTTGGGTTTTGAGGAACTTGTAAACATGTGACAAAACCTTCTAAATTAGAAGAAGTTGTAGGGTATGGGGCTGGTTCAAAATCCCCAATGGGGAAGTCTAACTGTGTACCCTTCGAATGAGGTGGCAACACAGACTGACTCCAGGGCATAAAGTTCTGTGCGTAAGGCATAGTATCGATGTCAGATTTGTAGGGAAACTCTTGACTGGTCCCAGGTAAGTCTGAAAAGACGCTGTACTGCTGTAAGTCTTGCTGAGGACAATGAAAAGGCACGGACTGGTTAGAGTTCCAGTTTGCAAACATGCCATTAACTTGCATCTGCTTCATTTTCTGACACAGCTGTTGCTGCTGCTCTGCTGCTGTGTGCTTCTGATGGTGCTGTAGCTGCTCTTGCTGTTCTAACTGGAGGTGCTCCTGTAGCATGCAGCTTGGGTTCAGAGCCATGGACTGTTGCTGATGGTAAGCTGAACACCCAAAGGCAGACTTATTTAAAGAGTCTTCCACGTAGGTCAGAATTTCATCTGTTAAGTCAATATCTCTGAAGTCATCTTCACCAGAAAAGTCAGTTCTGAAAAATTCCTCATTCTGTTGCATGTGCTTGATATCTTCAAAATCAATGCCTAGGTGTTTCATAATGCTGTACAAGTCACTATTTCTATTATCTGGAAAGAGCCCTGCGTGATCTCCAGAGAGTGTTGGGTTCATTTCCTGAGACTGGCCAATCTGCTCATGTTTCAGGATATTGTCACTTCCCATTGGTGCAACATTGTTTTGCCAATTACTGCACTCATTCTGAGAGTCACTGAAAAAGTTTCTTTCAAAAGGTGTACTACTTGAAGCCGGATAGAGATAAATAGATTCATCTTGTTGCATCATGGCATTCAGGAGGGAACTGGGATGGAGGGAATCCTTATTTAGAGTTGATTTGGTAGCAGAATCTTTTCCACCAGCACCATTTTTAGTCCTTATTGGTAAGGGGTCCATTATGGGAGGAAAAGGGTTGGTTACCTCATATAAAACAGCTTCTCCAGTGGTAAACATAAAAGGCAACTTCATATTTCGTTTTCGTAAGTGCTCTGTTCCTTCTTCATCTCTAAAATTGTGCACAAGAAAGTTTGCATATGTTAAGAAGAGTCACATCATAAACATTTCAAAATAAGAAATTTTAGAAAAGAAAAGTAATAGCAAGCAAAATACACTGTCGTTGAGTTTCATAGCAGGGAACATGAACCTTGAGAGAAATCTTTCTGATGATAAGTACTTAAAATTGTTTTCCAGACAAATTTAAATAATTTAGAATTTGTCCCCAAACTTAATAATAGTCATTAATTTCACACTCAGGTTCCATCCCTACCTGAAAAATGGATTACAAATAGAATAAAGATCCAAATATTAAAATGAGGCTTGTTGAAATAAAATATAAAACCCAGAAGCTCTAAAGGAAGATTGACATATGAAAATTAAAAATTTTTGCACGGGAAAGGAATTCATAAATCAAGGCACAGAGAAAATGTCATAGTTATAGGTTCATATGTACTACACAGAATGTATATATGTAAAATTTAATATCCATATTAGGTAAAGAGCTCCAATGGATCTCATAACCTCTTAAGAACTAATAGAACAAGCAAACAAAAATATCAAATGTATAAAAACATGAACAACACAAACCCGACCACTGATATATAAAGAACACAAAGAACACTATACATACAACAGAACATGTATTGATAAGAGCACATGGGATATTTTAACATCGACCATATACTAGATCATAAAATAAGCCACCACAAATTTCAAAGGACTGAAATCATTCAGAGACTATTCTCTAACTTCAGTAGAATTAAGCTTAAAGTAACAAAAACACAACTAGAAAAATCTCCTAACAAAGGACATAATAACACTGTATTTGTAAATAATTCATGAATTAAAAAAAGTCAAAATAAATACCAACAAATATTTTCAACTGAATGATAAAAATAAGACATACCAAAACATAAGGGTTGTAGACACTCAAAGGAAAAGTGATAGCTTAGCTTAACCATATATATTTTAAAAGTTGGGAAAAAATTCAAATTATACCCAAAAGAGTAGAAGGAAGGAAATAATAATGAGCAGACATAAATAAAATGGATTAACAAATGTACAACAGGAAAAATCAACAAACTAAAAGCTGGCTCCTTGAGAAGAAGAATAAAATTAATCTCCTTCATCATTATTTCCATTACATTTTACTGAGGGCTTAGCCAGGGCAATAAGAGAATTAACAACAACCAAACTAAGTCTAAAGGATGAAAGGAAAGAAATTATTTGCAAACAACATGGTATATATAGTAGGAAACCTTAAAAACATCTATAGACACCTTATTAGAATTAACAAGTGAATTTTTACTAAGGTCACTGGATATAATAAACCAATATTTAAAAATCAACTATTTCTCTATATTAAAAATTATATATAATATATATACACCATTTAAAACATCACAGAACATAAAATATTTTGGAATAAAATTAAAAGATGCATAAAACTAAGAAAAATACAACCATTATTAAGATAAAGACGTGGGTACATGTATATACACACGTACCCATATGCACATATATACATTCACCATGTTCATGGGTTGGAAGATTCAATATTATAGAAGATATTAATTCTCACAAAAGAAACTATAACTTCAATGCAGTCCCATTCAAAAATCTTGACAAATTGTCCCATGGGAATTGACAACTGATTTCTAAACTATTTATATAGAAATGTAAAGAGCCAAGATTATCTTGAAGGAGAACAAAAATTCTGAACAAACGAGATGGCAGGCATACATCAAGATATCAAGGCATATTAAGCTACAGAATAGTCAATGTGCTTTGGTTTAAAAATAGACAACCAGACCAACGGAGCCCCAGATACAATCCCGATTGAAATGCAGTGCAGTGGGGAAAAGACGGTCTTTTCAAAAAACCATCTTTCCAATAAATGTTACTAGTCAGCTAGTAACATTTGAGGGTAATCCTTACCCTCAAAACCACATACAAAAGTCAATTCTCCAGACTGGAGGAAACATTTGCAATACAAATATTTGGCAGACTACTCACTTTGAGAATATATGAGAAACTTAAAAATCACTGCCTGCTTATTAGCAAACATGCTAAACAAAGCACTGTTACATTTTTATTTTATTTGTCAGATGACACTGGCTTTTCATCTTTCCTTCATATACCCAGGATAAACCCTTGGAGTTTTCTTTGATTATTCTCTTTCTGTAGCTCTACATACACAGTTGTTCAACAAAGTCTGTTAACTCTGTTTTCTCAAGGTCCTTACCCTATGCCTTCTTCTTTCTGTACATATTACCTTTCAATTTTTATTTCCAGTGTAAATTCTCTTAAAATTTATTTTTAGGTTTTCATGTAGGAGAATTGATAAACCAAAGTGTTATTAAAATAAAAAACCAAAACATGAAATGTTCTAAGTCTTTGTGCTTACGTTAGAGGTCTCTGAGTTGCAATGATATAATCTGGTCTTCCATTCTTATAAACTAAGCGTGCATTTGACTGCACCCAAGTCCATCGATTGTCTTTCGTAAGAAGCCTGAACACTATCATGCCACTCTCTCCAGTCTTAATCACTAAAACAAAAAAGAATTAAATTATCAAATCCAAAATCAACACAATAATCTCTAATATTTCTAGATGTAATTCACATATCACCAAAGATGATAAATATATTGATGACTTTTAAGCACAGTATATTAAAATGGATCAAAATACTTATTCAGCATTGCTATTTTTTCCTCTTTCATACTAAACTTATTATTTAAATGGGTCAAGGAAAGATTAAGTCAGACAATTCTCGTAACACGTGAAAAGAGAGTATAGAGTTTGGAGGGAAAATTATTTTCATTTTAAAAAAGGTACATTTCCTACAGCCTAATATTTTACTATACAATTTTAAAGCATAATCTATAGTAACATAAATTTTAGAATTAAAAATGATACCATTAAAAAAAACTCCTGAGCAAAAATGTGGGCAAAATGGTCATTTTCAGAGTAATTACACTACTTAATTCCTGTGTGGCAGCTAATGAATAGAGAATGTAACTCAGGTTAATCATAATTGTGTGATACTAAGAAGTTTATCCAAATAGTTTCCTTAAACACATTACATTAGTAATAATTTGAAACACGTACTAGAGCATAAGCTGCTTTCACAGCCAAGCTCATAAGAAACTACAACTTACTCCGGATATGGTACTCAGCACAATAAAGCATATCAGCAGCATGAATAAATTGATATCCTGATCCTCTCATGCATAGCTCTGCTTCAGTATAGCCTAAAACAATTCTTCCTCTGTTTAAAAAAAAAAAGCAAAATAAGAATGAAATTAAAATTTAACATAAATGAAGTAGCCAACATAAATTCATTAGTTCTATGCTAGTTTCTGTACTATGTTGACATTCAGAATTTCACACTAGCAGGTAGAAACACACACAATTCTGTAACTGCTCTCTTTGTATTATGGCTGCAAATTTCACTTTTAGACTGTTTTCTTCTCCTGAATAAAGACCATGAAAATTATTGCTAAAGATGAGTCTAACAGAGTAGATTATATAGGTGAAACACAAAATCTCTAATTAAATTCTAGAATACTTAGACTACATTTTGAGGGGCAGGGTTTCTCCAACCTGTCTGCATTCCCGTATTAGAAAGGAGGAAAGCAGCAACATGCTTTGGTTACTAAACTTTTAGGGCTAAAAGTCAAAGTTTGTATAATTTAAAAATGTAAAACAAGCCAACAATAAATGTCATCAGGATATGGAATCTTATATAAACACAGCATCTGTATAATATAGAAACCGTGTCAAATATTGTAAAATAATAAAATGATTTGTGAACGTGATGAAATTTTATTTTAAAAGGCTATGCTGTAAAGTATGAAATAATAATAGCTACTATAATAATAAACAATACTATAATCAACACCATATGGAAAATATATACACGCTAAGACACACTTACTGCAACAAAATATACATTTGGTAAAATAAACCTGAAAAGGTTTCACTTACTTGGCATCACAACCAGTAGGTGTGAAGTCTAGCTTGTGTTTGGTTCTAAAGATGAAATTTTTGGTTCGGATTTCAAGTATGGATGGTGGCTGCAGTGGAGTAGCTATTGCAAACAAAGCCAACTGAGGTGGAAGTATTGATCCATCTTTCCCTTTCTTGTTCTGTCCGTGAAGATACTTCAACCTCCCTTGGAAATTCATTGCCTTAAAAAACCAAAAAACAGTTCATTAAGATTAATGCTTTAAAATGGTTCCTTTTTAAAAGGCTCCATCAAGGCCATTTCCAGTGTTCTTGATAATTCCATAAAAGTTCATGAGGCTATCAAAGGTGACTTTAATTCCTTTCTCCCCAGGAAGCCCATTAAAAATATCCTAAAAGGTAGTATGAGGACTATCCTCAAGGGATTGGTAAGTGAACCACTCGGTGCTTTAATAGGTCACAAAAGGAAGACCTAATGATTTTCTGACCTTGCGGCTTCCCTACCATCCACGCCTAGCACGGGTCCGTGCACACCGCACACTCAAACTCTATTTCCTTAACGAATGAATAGTGATAAAGCCATCAAGTACATATTAATTTTCAGATATAGCCTGTGGATTAGTCCACAGCTTAGAGTATATTTCAAAATTCATGGGAATCTTTTATAGAGCGATAAAACACAACTGTTTAAATACACTAAAATGAATCGTAAAACCATACAAAGAACGCAGAACTCTATTAAAGAATAATTTTAGAAGACAGAGGGAACAGAGACAATTTAATCATGACCATGATCAATCTGGTTGCTTGAAACAGTACCAGGCCAAGGGATGATTCTGACATCAATATGAGAGCAGCACAAGGGAGAAAAGGCCCAATTACACGAAGAAATTCCACCTAGACATACATACTAATTGATCATCGGTACTAGGAAACTAGCTCAAAGCACAGTTCTAATTCTGGGTCAGCAAAACTATCTTCAGGAATAAACACACCAACAAAAATCATCCTTTGCTAACAGATTTGATTATCTGTTTCCAATTCCTGATAGGTCACAAAAGTAATATTCAACATGCTTTGCCTCTTCTGTACCTGGTGGAGTGCACAATCTTCAGGACACAGGCACCTGACAGGCCGAGCCGTCTCTACTCTTAGCGTCCTGCCTACGCTGCTCCCTGGCCATCCTACTCAGGAGTTCACACTGCTCAAGAGCATCTCATACTAGAGAAGGATCCTGCAATCATGAAGACACAACCACTTTTTTACACGGCAGTTATTCCAGCCAGGCGGAAAAGGCCGTGATAATTTTTCCATTTCGCAGGCATTAAATCCAAGGAGGGTAAGCAGTCTGCTGCCAAATAAGTGCTATATAATTCTCTATCTTATACCTAAAAAGTCCAAAAAAAGGGGGAAGATAGAGAGTTCCCTGTTATTCCACTCAGTCTTTGTTACTGCATCTTAAAAGACAGATTTTGAGTTATGGAAGATATTTTTAAAACTTAAAAAAGATTTTAAAAAGTTACTGTCCTTTATAAAATTATTTAATAAAGTAGATTTTTATAACCCATACTCAAATACATTCAAATTAAATTGGTTTCACTTTTCTTTTTAATTTTCTAAAACTTAATAGTAAATGTCAGTAAAAGATTTTGCACCTTACCAGAAAACCAGATGAATTATCCAGCAGACACCTTAGTCGGCAAACAAAGCACCTTTCCATAGACGAAGAGTTCTCTGGAGGAACCTGGTCTGGGTTATAATACACTGATGGCTGTGAGAGGCCATTAGCTTCTGTAGAAATAATAGCAACACAAAGTTACTTCCCATTTTGCTATAAAATTGTTTGAATAGCTGAAATTTGTGTTAATTTCTAAACCGAAGTCTGTATTTGGATTACAAAAGAAAAATCACTTTCAGAAGAGGAGCTAGTGAAAAGAAATGAAAACTTATCGAATAACATTTTCACTACATAGAACTTTACCTATTCGGCTGTTTTTATTTCTAATGAGCTATCCTGACAACAATTTCTACATTTTCTAAGCCTTTTTTTCTTTTTAACATTTTCATAGATGTGTGAAAACACTGCTTGCATTGAAAGACGGTTTTTTAATCCTTGCATATGCTAGTCTGCTTTTATATTTGGTGCATTTTAAACACAGAACAATTTACACACACTCCAGAATCAACCTTGTACATTCCTTCCCCATTTTCACAATAGCATAAGAGGGTTTTTTTGTTTTTTGTTTTTTTGTGGTATGCGGGCCTCTCACCATTATGGCTCCCCCGGTTGCGGAGTACAGGCTCCGGATGCGCAGGCTCAGCGGCCATAGCGCACGGGTCCAGGCGCTCTGCGGCATGTACGATCCTCCCAGACCGGGGCACGAACCTGTGTCCGCTGCATCGGCAGGCGGACTCTCAACCACTGTGCCACCAGGGAAGCCCAAGAGTTCTTTTTATACAATATATTAGTGAGTATATGGCTATATTTTGTCACGTGAAATTCATCAATGGCTGTCATCTGTCAAAATCCTCCTTAGGTCACCAGGCTCCCTGTGATCTGGCTCTGGCCAGAGATTCATGTCTTTTCCCTTCTTCCCAACCTTCACCATGGAGTTCAATGCCCCTAAAGGTTCTCTGCTTTCTTTCACAGAATTATATCAGAAAATCCCCAACACTATCTTTCGGTAAACATTCTTACCATCAATTTTTTGTCCAGAGTCTGGACACTGTGAAGGGTTTAATGCCCAGTGCAGCTGGCGCTGAAATTCAGCTCGGTCTTCAGTATGGATCAGTTCATACACACTCTGATGGATGACATCAGACTAAAGAAAAAAAAAGTATAAGGAAATTAACAAGAAGTACTGATTTTTTAAAAATGTGGCTTACTAATTTAAAAACCTTGCTAAATTAGTGAGTGCTTGTTAGTAGTGATGAACACAAATGAAATGATTGCAAAGCTCTCCAGGAATCCAATATAGGAAAAGCTAGAAAGAGACTAGCACTGTAATTGACAAGTCAAAAGTTATTTGCAGTATTTGTTTTTCTCCTTCTGACTTACTTCACTCTGTATGACAGACTCCAGGTCTATCCACCTTACTACAAATAACTCAGTTTCATTTCTTTTTATGGCTGAGTAATATTCCATTGTATTTACCGTATGCTAACACATATATGGAATCTAAGGGAAAAAAAATGGTCATGAAGAGCCTAGGGGTAGGACGGGAATAAAACACAGACCTACTTAGAGCATGGACTTGAGGATATGGGGAGGGGGAAGGGTAAGCTGTGACAAAGTGAGAGAGTGGCACAGACATATATACACTACCAAACGTAGGGTGGATAGCTAGTGGGAAGCAGCCACATGGCACAGGGAGATCAGCTAGGTGGTTTGTGACCACCTAGACGGGTGGGATGGGGCGGTGGGATAGGGAGGGTGAGAGGGAGGGAGACACATGAGGGAAGAGATATGAGAACATATGTATATGTATAACTGATTCACTTTGTTGTAAAGCAATTATACTCCAATAAAGATGTTTTAAAAAAAGTTATTTGCCATCACTTCCCTGTGTGAATGCTTTTCAGTCAAATAAGTCACCTTCCCACTCCTTAATTGCATCACATTAAGTTCTGCTGATTTTTATCTATTTACTGATTTTTAAAATCCTCCTTCCACAAAACCTTGTCTGAATATCCAGCTGCATTTGACTTCTCTAAGCTTGATAGTATTATGTATTTCCTTCACTGCTCTCTAATAATTTTCCTTATATGAAATTTTTACTTCTGGTAGATTCCATAAGAGTAAGGGATTATGCCATTACCAGGTTAGAATCCCTCCTTCACCTCTTGCTTCTCAGCATTTACTAAAGTGCTGAGCCCTTAGCCCTTCTACCAGAATTGCTCTAACTTTTTAAATTGCAACTCATGGCAAGAAATACATTTTCTATCCATCGTGTGTGTGTGTGTGTGTGTGTGTGTGTGTACACACACGTGGAAAAAAGTTTCACAGAACACTTCTTTTATGTGTGACAGTATTTTTTAAATTTATTTTTATTGGTGTATAGTTGCTTTACAATGTCCTGTTAGCTTCTACTGTACAGCAAAATGAATCAGCCATATATATATATATATATATAGATATATATATATGTGTGTGTGTGTGTGTGTGTGTGTGTGTGTGTGTATACCCTCTCTTTTGTATTTCCCCTCCCATTTAGGACACCACAGTGCATTAAGTAGAGTTCTCTGTGCTATACAGTATATTCCCATCAGTTGTCTATTTTATACATAGTATCAATAGCGTATGTGTCAGTCGCAATCTCCCAATTCCTCCCATCGCACCCCTTTCCCCGTTGGTATCCATACATTTGTGCTCTATGTCTGTGTCTCTATTTCTGCTTGGAAAATAAAGTCATCTCTACCATTTTTCTAGATTCCACATATGTGTGACAATATTGTGTTTTCTATTTTATTTCATTTTAAGCAACTAAAAGGAATGATTGATGGTGATCCAGTATATCAATTTCATAACCCACTAATGAGTCACAAGATGCAGTTTTTAAAATGGTGCCATAAACCACCACCAATGTCAGATATCAATGTTTTCGTAAAGAATATCCAGGTTATATGTATATATGAAGAAAAAAACAGATTGGGAAACAGCTAATCTTTCTGATTTCTTAACTGTTATGAATCACATCAAATAATAATTAAACTAGTTATGTAATTAAGTTGCAAACAGGCTTTTCTATGGACATTAGTATGTTTTCTTTAAAACTCAAAAATACTTAAGTTAGGCTTTGTGTCAGTAGCCAGATTCTACCACTTTAGCTATCTGGACTTAAATCTTCCTACAAACTTTATCTTCTAGCATGAAGTCATCTCTATGCCATCCATTACACAATGCCAGAGTTATCTTCTGAAATATAGATTGGAGCATACATGTTCCCTTTAACAAAAACATTTAGTGGCTTCTATAGTGTGTATGACATAATTTAAACTTCAGTCTATATAACAGTGCAGACGGTGCCATTCAACCATCAGTCTTGGCATCACCTGGGAGCTTGTTAGAAATGAAATACATGGGCCCCACTCTGACGTACTGAATCAGATTATATGGGAATGAGGCCTATCAATTTTATGACATCTTATGAAGTTCTTCAGGTGCTTCTTATGCACATTAGAATTTAAGAACTGATACATACGAGTAGTTAGCATTCAAGTGTACTTACAAACTTCTCAAATCATATTGGATGTTCTTGCCCCTCAAATATGCCAAACACCTTATTACTCCATTTATTCACTATACACTCAGTAACATTAAACCAAACATGCTCACCTCCTTCAAGGCCTTCCAACCTACTGTCTACAGTACGTCTAGCTTTTCTTCTCTGTGTTCCCTCCACAATTGTCCACCCATCCGGATCCTACGCTTTCTTTACGTTAGCTTAAATACCATTTCCTTCAGGAAAGCTTCCATAATCCATACAAGTTGGAATTAAAAGGAGAAGCCATAGTATTTTGCTCATACCTTTACATATCACCTCATTCATTTCATAGTTGTCCTATACCTTCCAGTATCCATAACTAATTTGATGGTAAATATTATCTTGTCTGCCCCTGTCCAAACCCTATCTGCCCCTTACCCTAAAGTTTCATATATGTAAGAGTTCTTTATAAGTGAAAAAAGAAACACAAAATCCATGAATCACATATACCCTTAAGGAAAGTATAATGCAGTAGATTTTTAAAAGTATAAAAATATATTAGCTGCAAACATATACTTTTTTATTCTATAGCATATGTATTTTAATTACATTTTATATATAGAAACTATCACTTGTGTCCCTAAGTATAAGATAAAGTAGAAAATTAATTTTCCAAAAAAATTTTTTAGTGACCTAAGAAAAATATATTTACCTGCTGAAACCCCAGGTAATCTTGTATAGTAGAAGAAGCATAAAAGACCAAAGCATCTGTAGTGACAACCAATACAAAGCCATTCAGTGCCTACAAGGAAAAAAGTTACAAAATTAGTAATGTGACTAAATAAAAATATTATCATCCATAAATACTGACTTCAGTTAAGGCTGTTACTTTTAGTGATGAAAAGATCCTTAAAATGGTTAATATTATTACACTCCACAAATGAAGAAACAGCACACACCCCAGTAGTGAGAAGAATATATTCACACCTTTTGATTCTGCCAAAGAAAACCTTAGAGCTAATTTAATACTCAATCACAATAACTTTAATATTTATTTCTTCTTCCTCACGCTTTAGATTTTGTTTTAAATATACTGTACATGTTTTTAAAATATAATTGTATACACATCATTTACTGTAATCTGTCACACTGCTTTTAAAGGAAGATAGTGTGTAAAGATGTTTATTAGAACCGTAAAAAAATTTGATAGAAGAAAAGCTCTGTGCAAAGATAGTTTAAGCACTGACACAGTTTGAAATGTGGATGCTCTCAAAATATTATACAACTTTTAAAAACTTTTTATTCGAAAAGGAATACACAAATGGACTCTACATAAAATACACATGTAGAACAAATACATGTAAGACAAGTACACAGCAAATATAGTCCATTTAAATTTAACATTACTAATATATTTAGGGTTAAAGCTATCATTTTATAGGTGTTATTTTTATCTGTTCCACTTATACTATGCTGCTTTTTCTTTCCATTTTGCCTGCTTTGGGCCAATTATTTTTTATTACTCCTTCTTACTTGTAGTTTAGAAGTTATCCTCTCTTTTCCTATTCTTTTAGTGGTGGTTCAAGTCCAATGTTAATATCGCTATACTCTAAGGTAATAAAAGTATTTAGATCAACTTAAACATTAACTGTGAACACATATTTTAATTCTAAAGCCCTCATTATTTCCTGCTTGAGTTTAATTCAGTACTTGTTTTACTCTGTGCTATGTGAACATTGTTAAACCCTCCTGAGACACTATTATTCATGTAAAATGAGATGTGGAATGGTTTAGTTTAAGAACCACATAGTTTGGAGTCAGAATTTGGATTCTTCTGTTTCTTACTAACTGTGTGCTTTTATTAAGTTATTTACCCCTTCAAGCTTTAGTGTCACTGTTTGAAAAACAGGCACTGTACAGTGCCTGGTACAGAGCTGGCACTCAATTCCTGTAAGGCAGCATTACTATAATATGTGGTTGTGGAAAGGAGCAGATAAAAGATTTACATGATCATGCTTTGCGAACTACAGAGAGATATATAAATGACAGCAAGTAGTTCATTCAATACTTAATGAAATATTGCATACCAAAGAGGATGCATGCTAAGTACTGAGATTCAAAACTGAAGAAGCTACTGCGCCTGTGCTTATGATGCTCACACAGTCTTGTAGATACCCTCACTGTTAGATGAGGTAAAAGAAATACGGTGACTGTCTTCCTTTTCCCTCAAAGTCCTTTCACCTTCAAGATCCCTGCTCTATATTATACTTCTGAGAATTTGATTATGCAGACAACAAACAGCACCTACTATTTAACAGCCACGTTTCTAAATGCTTTTTTGAATGTATTCAAGTACTTTAATTTCCTCAGCAATCCACTGAAGTAGGTAGGTGTCATATTCCAGTTTTTAAATCGAGGAAACTGAAGTAAAGAGCTGCACGGTAACTTGCCCACGGCCACACAGCTAGGAATAAGCTGAGCCAGAAGGTAAACTTTGTCTAGCTCTAAAGCCTGCACACTTAACCTTATATCATGATCTACTGCTTTTATGTGTTACTGATCACCAACTGTTGCATGCCTATAACTCATGTAATCACAACTGGGATCTAAGATCTTTGAGGTTAGATATTATGCCTTATAAAACCTGGCAATTTCCCCAGGGTGAAAAATGGCGATGGCACCCACCAAGAACTTAAATGTTTAATGATTAACACCCCCAAAATTGAGTATTCTTAAGTTTTTGCTGGCAGTAATAGTATATATCCATTACCGCATTTTTTTATCTTACACATGTCTCCCTTCTAGAAAATAGTATCCATTGATCATATGCATATTATTTTGTAGAATATCATGTTTTGCGAACAGTGGAACGAATTTAGTACTGTACAATAGGCTCATTAGTGCATGCCAGGTGACACAAAGATAATTTAGGATATGAGAGATAAACACTTTTAGACAAATGTTAGTTGTCAGAAATAAAACAAAAAGCCTCTTAAAAGAATATATACATACCAATCTTAAAAGACTATATACATACCAATTATATGGATATTAAATGATCTTAAATACCATGTGGAGCAAGGTTATTACTTGTACTGAATTATTATCTTAGTAAATTAAAAGAAGGAATTAATTTGGTAATTACATATTAATAAAAGAGATTATTATTCTTTGGTCTAAGTCACAACTATCTCTCTATCTGAAAATCATGTTGAGCTTCACCTACTATTTAATAAGAGAAATAAACTGCAATTAATACTGTTATTTATAATTTCAACTGCTGTTATCTCAAAATTGAAGCTACAGATTTTAATAAGCACAGTATTAAGTAGCAATGGATAGAACATATTTAAATATATGAAAATAAACAACTAAAGCAAATAACAGATAATGAGAAGATACAAAAAGTTATTTTACTGTTTTATTTTTATTCCTCATAAAACAGTAACAAATTTAAGCTAATCAAGAAAATAAATATATTAAACTTGCATTAAACATCTTGTAATATTTTCTTCACGTGCCTCCTTTGTTAAAACCAAAGGAAAAGATTTCGTTTCAAAAGTTTCAAGCCAAATGGTATACAGTACCTCTGGAAACGTCTTCTGCATCTAAGTGGTAACTAGGTGATAACTGCACGTTGGAAATATAAAGTAAGATGCCATTATGGCAATTGTGTATAATGAAATATGCCATTTTCACATATCTACAATGTGCTCATTTGCTTCATAAGTGATAAGAGGTATGGCCCTAAGCAAATTGTATAGTGTGTGATGCTTCCTACTAGAGAGGAAGCATCACATACTATACAAATGGCATCCAACAGAATTAATGACAAGACCATTTATTTTAAATACCTAAATGTTTCCAATTTTCAGAAAATTAAAAAGTTAACACTAGTTTTGCAACAGTATATTTTTATTCTGGGTCCTTGACATAGGATATGTTTACAATTTGTCTAAACATTCTAGGGGAAAAATAAAAATCATGGCCCCAGATATCACTGATGAACATGAATGCAAAAATCCTCAACAAGATACTAGCAAACAGAATCCAACAGCACATTAAAAGGGTCATACACTACGATCAAGAGGGATTTATCCCAGGATTGCAAGGATTCTTCAGTATATGCAAATCAATCAATGTGATAAACCATATTAACAAACTGAAGGATAAAAACCATAAGATCATCTCAATAGATGCAGAAAAAGCTTTCAACAAAATTCAACACCCATTTATGATAAAAACCCTCCAGAAAGTAGGCATAGAAGGAACTTACCTCAACATAATAAAGGCCATATATGACAAACCCACAGCCAACATCGTTCTCAATGCTGAAAAGCTGAAACCATTTCCACTAAGATCAGAAACAAGACAAGGCTGCCCACTCTCACCACTCTTATTCAACATAGTTTTGGAAGTTTTAGCCACAGCAATCAGAGAAGAAAAAGAAATAAAAGGAATCCAAATCGGAAAAGAAGAAATAAAGCTGTCACTGTTTGCAGATGACATGATACTCTACACAGAGAATCCTAAGGATGCTACCAGAAAACTACTAGAGCTAATCAATGAATTTGGTAAAATAGCAGAATACAAAATTAATGAGCAGAAATCTCTTGCATTCCTACATACTAATGATGAAAAATCTGAAAGAGAAATTAAGGAAACACTCCCATTTACCATTGCAACGAAAAGAATAAAATACCTAGGAATAAACCTACCTAAGGAGACAAAAGACCTGTATGCAGAAAACTATAAGATACTAATGAAAGAAATTAAAAATGATACAAACAGATGGAGAGATATACCATGTTCTTGGATTGGAAGAATCAACATTGTGAAAATGACTATACTACCCAAAGCAATCTACAAATTCAATGCAATCCCTATCAAACTACCAACGGCATTTTTCACAGAACTAGAACAAAAAATTTCACAATTTGTATGGAAACACAAAAGACCCCAAATAGCCAAAGCAATCTTGAGAAAGAAAAATGGAGCTGGAGGAATCAGGCTCCCAGACTTCAGACTATATTACAAAACTACAGTCATCAAGACAGTATGGTACTGGCACAAAAAACAGAACTATAGATCAATGGAACAGGATAGAAAGCCCAGAGATAACCCCACACACCTATGGTCACCTTATTTTTGATAAAGGAGGCAAGAATATACAATAGAGAAAAGATAGCCTCCTCAATAAGTGGTGCTGGGAAAACTGGACAGCTACATGAAAAAGAATGAAATTAGAACACTCCCTAATACCATACACAAAAATAAACTCAAAATGGATTAAAGGCCTAACTGTAAGGCCAGACACTATAAAACTCTTAGAAGAAAACAGGCAGAACACTCTATGACATAAATCACAGCAAGATCCGTTTTGACCCACCTCCTAGAGAAATGGAAATAAAAACCAAAAATAAACAAATGGGAACTAATGAAACTTAAAGCTTTTGCACAGCAAAGGAAACCATAAACAAGACGAAAAGACACCCCTCAGAATGGGAGAAAATATTTGCAAACGAAGCAACTGACAAAGGATTAATCTCCAAAACTTACAAGCAGCTCATGCAGCTCAATATCAAAAAAAAACCAAACAACCCAATCCAAAAATGGGCAGAAGACCTAAATAGACATTTCTCCAAAGAATATATACAGATTGCCAACAAACACATGAAAGGACGCTCAACATCACTAATCATTAGAGAAATGCAAATCAAAACTGTAATGAGATATCATCTCACACCAGTCAGATTGGCCATCATCAAAAACTCTAGAAACAATAAATGCTGGAGACGGTGTGGAGAAAAGGGAACCCTCTTGCTCTGTTGTTGGGAATGTAAATCGATACAGCCACTATGGAGAACAGTATGGAGGTTCCTTAGAAAACTACAAATAGAACTACCATACAACCCAGCAATCCCACTCCTGGGCATATACCCTGAGAAAACCATAATTCAAAAAGAGTCATGTACCACAATGTTCACTGCAGCACTATTTTCAATAGCCAGGACACGGAAGCAACGGAAGTGTCCATCAACAGATGAATGGATAAAGAACATGTGGTATATATATATATATATATATATATATATATATATATATATATATATATATATATATATATATATATATACATACACACACATACCATGGAATATTACTCAGCCATAAAAAGAAATGAAATTGAGTTATTTGCAGTGAGGTGGATGGACCTAGAGACTGTCATACAGAATGATGTAAGTTAGAAAGAGAAAAACAAGTGTCGTATGCCAACACATATATGGAATCTAAAAAGAAAAAAAATGGTTCTGAAGAATGCAGGGGGAGGACAGGAATAAAGATGCAGATGTAGAGAATGGACTTGAGGACACAGGGAGGGGGAAGGGTAAGCTGGGACGAAGTAAGAGAGTGGCATGGACATATATACATTACCAAATGTAAAACAGATAGCTAGTGGGAAGCGGCTGCATAGCACAGGGAGATCAGCTCGGTGCTTTGTGTCCATCTAGAGGGGTGGAATAGGGAGGATGGGAGGGAGATGCAAGGGGGAAGGGATATGGGGACATATGTATACATATAGCTGATTCACTTTGTTATACAGCGGAAAGTAACACACCATTGTAAAGCAATTATACTCCAATAAAGATGTTATAAAAATAATCACTGGCCCGTAATTTAAAGCAGTTGAACAAGTGTTAAGCATGCCACATTTGTCTATTTTCACTTGAGATAAGAACTTCCTTATTACTTTGCTACATAAACTAAGATGCGTGTTTAATCACATTAAGCAGCAATTATTAGAATGCTTCCTGTGACCTGAATAAGGGGTCTTTATGTTTCAGCTAATATATATAAAAATCCTCAGCTAGAGGCAGGAGGAGGACGACTCACGGTTGAATATATTTAATTTTTTCTAATATAATGGAAGCAAAAGTTAATTTTCGCTCTCTGGGATTTGAACACAATTACAAAATTATAATAAAATCTTATAAATTGTTAAGTTACACTTAAGCATTTACTGAATGAATGGAGTTACTGAAACTTCTGGCTACTTTTTGTCACAATGGCAAATTAAGTTCTCCACTCAGTTCACTGGGTAGAATTGAAAATTATTATGTAATAGTAATAGCGCAGATTATAGCACACATCTTTTCTGTTCTGTTTTGTTTTATTTTAACTAGTTTCTTTTTTTTTTTTTTTTACCATTTTTTAAATTGAAGTATAGTTAATTTACAGTGTTGAGTTACTTTCAGGTGTACAGCAAAGTAATGCAGTTATACATATATATATATATATCCTTCATAGCACACATATTCATTCTATCTTTCTTTAACAAGATAAATACCTAAGAATTTTAACTGAGAATCAAGCATCGTATCAGATCCAAAAGAAAAAAAAATTGGAAAAGATTTAAAATACTTTTGTAGACAAATCTACTAGAAACTCTCCAAGTTCTAGCGCATGACAATAGGGCTGACAGTTGTTGAAAAAATTCTGGAGCAAGTTGATAAGTCACACACAGCTGCTAAAAGGAAATATAGTTATAAGAACACGTTGAAAAAAATAAAGTTCAGGTTACGAACAATTTCAAACTATTTAACAAATAAAATTATTTTAATGGAGCTATATTCCTCAAAACATATACATAAATCAAATGTCTTAAATGAGAACCTTTAAAATAATCTAGGAGTTTTTGCTATTTAAAGAAATGCAACACGGAAAGTGATAACTAGACTTCTAATAAATATGCTTCATAAAATTCCATTTTTTCATGTACAATACTAACATTATACCACTATTGTACTTCAGATGAAAGTGGTATGAAACGCTGGGTGAATCCTAAATAAACTGGGGATAATTAAAAGGCTGTTAATTAATTCTCCATTTATAATTGTCCTAATGAAAACGAACTATATTTACTATAATTTACCTGCAGTAAGAATTCTCCTTCCTGCAAGTTCAGGCCTTCTCTGAATTTTGTTCTACAGTTGTCCTGGACTCCATTTCTGTCAGCTGGGGTGGACTTTAATGCAACTATGAAAAAAAGGGAAAAACAATGATATAGTATAGGTGGTTTTTAAAATAAGCAGTTTCAAAGAACTATAATAAAAAAACCTCTGTACACCAAACACAGAGATAATTTGAAAAATTGGTATCTACTGGTACTACAGTAACTAAGTGAACAATCCTTTGCCAATGGGTGGTTTCCAGTCAGCTGACAGATTCTGGTTTTTTTTTTTTTTTTTTTTTTTTTGGCTGCATTGGGTCTTCGTTGCTGCGCGGGCTTTCTCTAGTTGCCGGCGAGCGGGGGCTACTCTTTGTTGGTATGTGGGCTTCTCATTGCGGTGGCTTATCTTGATGCTGAGCATGGGATCCAAGCGCGGGCTTCAGCAGTTGTGGCTTGCAGGCTCAGTAGTTGTGGCGCACAGGCTTAGTTGCTCCGTGGCATACAGGGTCTTCCCAGACCAGGGCTTGAACCCATGTCCCTGCATTGACAGGCAGATTCTTAACCACTGCACCACCAGGGAAGTCCCTGACAGATTCTTAAAGATAATTTTTGATGAGTTCACTATATGATTTTTGGCATATTACTTAAGGAGTTTCAAAGAATTGCCATGACACTGCTATAAACACCCCTCCAGTTCTTATCTATTTAGGAGAAAAAGGTTCCTCACAACCTAACCTATAAAAATATTCTTAATATGTCTCTACATATTTATCTTAACATCTGTGAACTACTGGGTGGTGAGAAGAATCAACCAAATGCCTTATTAAGAAATATATGTCCACTGAGTTTAGGATCCTCTTGTCTAGTTTTAAGGTAAAAAAAACTGTTAGTAGTATTAAGTTCATATTAAATTTATATATCAATTCATGGAGAATTAATGTCTTTATGATGTTGAATCAATGTGAGAACACGTATGTTTTCCCATTTGTTCAAGTCTGTATTTTTTGTCCCACTAGAATGTTTTGAAGTTCTCCACAAAAAAGTATTTTTATGTCTATTCCTAGGTATTACACCTTGTAATGTGGCTTCTCTTTCATTGTCATCTTCTAGTTGCTTATGGATTGCATATGTGAACGGGAGTCTGACGGGATGGTGGGATGCTTACTATAGAGGGTAGCACACTGTAATGCTGCATCTCCCCACCTTCCCATCTCTGCATCGTGTGTGTGTGTGCACACATTTATCATCTGGAAGGCAGCCCAGATGAATAGAAATAATAATTGCTACCATTCACTTACTTAGCATTTTTCCAAGCACTCTCAAATGTTTTCTCAGTTAAAACATGTGGATGGACATTGGTATCTGACAGAGCTGAGTTCAAATCTCAGCTCTGCCATTTCCTAAATGTGTGAGCTTTCTGAGCCTGTCTCCTAATATGTAAAGTGATAATTGAAAAAGCAAACAAACAAACAAACAAAAACACCCTGCAGGGCTGTTGTGAAGAATAATTACAATATATGTGAAGTTCCTGACACAGAGCAACTCAATATTACTTGGTAGCTTTAATTATTAACAGTATTTCCCAAAGCTCATAGATTGCGCTGTTATAAAGATTAAACTTTTAGACACTATTACACCACCTTTCTATTTTTCTGATCTTTTTTTAACCTGTGATATTTAAAATAAGAGAAACCATTAAGCCAAACAAACTGTGACGTTCCTTTTAAGATTTCTTATTTTATTAGATTTTTATGCGCTAAGGATAATCTGGCTCAGTGATAAGGTGGAGATATATTAATAACCAGATTTTTCTCTTAGTTTGAGCAAAGCATCACATATAAAACATTTTCATGTGTGAAGCATATTTTCTGGTAAACCATCAGTGCATGTGTCACACTGGACTCTTACGCCAAGTCCTTGCCTTTGCAGAACTGGAAGCATATCTCTCTGAAAGAAGAAGCCAAAAACCTGGCCTCTGAATATAACAATTCCAAAAGGCCACAGAACAGATTTCCTTAGGCCAAAATATAGTTTGAGGTAAATTAACTGATCTAACAGTTAACCAAGACCGAAGGAAAGGCTTAATCTTTTCTCGTTGAAAGGTAAAGGACAAAGAGGCCTTTCCTCCCTTTCTCTCCTGTAAGCTTTTTTGTTCCTTGCTTTACAGTGGCCACATTTGCTTGAACGCATTAAAACCTCACAATATAAGGGTTCACTGCACTCTCCTAGTTTTCCAAAAGCTCCAGTACGAGGCACAATTTAAGAGTTATACCAAATATCAATAAAATTTGCGATTAGAAAGAAAACAACAAAGCCCAAACCCTGACATTATGAAAGAAGCAAAGTCGTCCTAAAAATGGATAGATATTAATTGTGTCAAATTTACAATGTCTAAATTTTCTTATTAGGAATCTTTTAAAATTAACTTTTAATCAATGGAATGATGTCAGTTCCCAGTAGAGTTATTGGACCACTGAGAAGCTGAATAAGAAATGAAAGAGGCCATTCATCTCAGTAACTTACAATTTGTTTCTGGTCTTGTTTTGGGGATATTAGCCAACGTAATTAGACATTAGACAGACTCTGCCTTTAAGTAGGGCATATAAGCTATGGAAATGAAGAACTAGAAAAGAATGTCAAAAACATTAAGTACCAGGATGGAATTTAATTAAAGTGTTAGAGGAACTTGAAAAAGAATAAATTCTTTCTAAACAACAATGCTTACAATTCTAAATGTTAGAGGGACAATATTTAATACGTATGTATAACTACTGCTTAAGTAGGAAAAGTGGTAAGTGCATTTGGGGGAAGGATCACTGGAGGGTTCTTCCAAAAACAAGCAAACAAGTATTTCTGTTGCTCTCTTGTTTAAAGCTAATAATTAATCAGTTAAGAATTTAAGTAAATATTGTGCAAAGATTAGTCCAAGAGGGGTGCACTCCCTACCCATTCTCATCTAAAAAATACTAATATGACTTTTTAGAAAACTTATTTTATGTCCTAGCCACCTGACCCAAACTATGTAATTTTTGCCTTTCCATGAAGTTTGTCCTCTATTGCTTGATCTCATACCTACCACCTCTCCCTTATTAAAGTTACTGGAAGATGTATTAATTAATACTACTCACTTTCACATATACATTTCTTGCCTTGATCAGAAAGCAACAGAAGAGTAAGAAGATGATGTGGGGATATGACTTCCTACCGTCTGAGTGGCCTTAAATAATTTCCTTCATAATAATATGTGATACTTAGAGCCCACACTGTATGTCAGGCAGTCTCCATGTATTACGTCTTATTTATTTAATCTTCATAAGAGTTCTATGGGACTGGCCTTACTGTCCTTTCAGTAGATTAGGAAACTGAGACTTAAGGAGGTTAGGAAACTTTCCCAAGGTTCTAGCTTTAAGTGGTAGAGCCTAGATAAGAACCCAGGCAGCCTAATCCTAAGTGCATGAGCTGTTATTAACCACCTACCAGACTTCTCTCCCATGCTAACCACCTTTGACCTTTACTTTCCTCATCTTTAAATTAGGACAGTGATACCTCTGGAGACAAATTCTTGTGAGAGCTAAAATAACAAGTAGAGTACCTAGGTTAATGCCTGAATCTATAACTGATAATCAAGGATGGAGAAAATGGGCTATATGCTGAGTTTACACACCCTCAAACCATTATGGAAGCTGACACGAAAAGTTGCAAACTAGGGATAATTGAGTGTTTTCTCATCTCTAAACAGGAAGCATTAATGAGTGTCTAACAGGACTACTATGATGACTGTGCAACATAAATTTGAAGGTACTTCAAACTTGTAAATTGTTATAAAAATTATATGCATCATCAGATGCAGAAGACACTTTAATCATTACACCCCTGGATTAAATACATGGCAGTTCATAAAAACAAAATATAATATCTGAAAATAAGTCATGAGCCAATTCCATTACTTGGGAAACACTAGCCGTACTGAAGAGACATTTGTTAAAATCCTCCCCACATGTGCAGGAACGGCACACCTTCCAAAGAGTAAGGCTCTGACTTTCAGCATTCAGTGGAATATTAAGATAATAAACCATCAAAATATTTCAACTATTTGCTCTTTGAGAGATGAATGATGCAATTAAACAAGAATTTAATTGATAATGGAATTTAGAATGTAAATATATCACAGCATTATCAGATTGTAATATTATCCATATAATTATTACCAACTGATTCAAGTCTTTTTCCCATATTCAAGTCTTATTCCCACATGCATTTAATCATATCCATGTTTCCTAATATGGCACTTTCCTTCCTTATACATCTAAGCTCAGATTTCCATTTCTCCCTACAAGCCAAATATTTCCTCTTCAAAAAACATGCTCTGAATTTTTCAAGAGAGAAATTCACGGGAAAAAATATTGGCATGTGGTAAACTATACTTTGTATTTTGTTACTGTAGTTGGCATTTAAACAGAAAGATGACATGGTAAATGTCTTGCCAGGAAAAAGCATAAGCCTTTTAAATCTCTAATTGTTGATATAAATTCAATTTATTTTACAATAATGTTTATCATCCCCCTTTATTACTTCTGGTAGGAAAAGTTAAATTCCATTCCCACATTCATATAAGCATAAAAGAGAGCAAAGCTATCACCTATTATGAAATTCAACCAACTACATCTATAAATTAGAAAGGGTTAAGTAATGTAGTATTTCTTGAATATAACGAAAACATCCGCAGTCTACTATGGATGAGTATTTACAAATAATTTCCAATCATATATAAGTGTACCTAAAAAGAGTTCCTTCTAGATCCTCTGAGGTAATAGATAGATATTTCACTTCAGTAACATCAAGTTTGTTTGTCTGTTTGGTAAATGAAGCATTGTCCTCTTGAGGGAGAGAAGGAAGAAACTGAAAATTTTTTTATACAACTATGTTATATTCTAAGTTTTCAGGAGACAAAGATTAGGTGTACACAGTTCAGTGCTTTCTGATGATATTCACAGATTTTTTTTCTGCCTAGAAGTTTCTACTCACCAAGGCAGAATAAAAGTAAATTCAGGTTTTAAAAAGGCACATGTTAGTTTATATCTTTATGAATGAATGTAGGTTGCATAACTGGTGGTTACTGTCTTTTTAGCAAATCTAAAGAAACACATCATTCTAAAGCTGCAAAAATCCTTAAAAGTTAGATCTATTCTCACTCTCGATTAAGTGGAAATTAACTTCCAAAGATGTTACTCAACATTTTTCCAGTTTTACATTTAGTTACATGCAATTCTACTGTAATGATATGTTAGGTCTCTGAATTAATGAAACCAACTAGAGCAATTAGTGTACCTTTTCAGTGGGGAATAAGTTACATTTAGCTTTCCACATAAACAAGAGTGGAATTAAAACTGCATTCTGGGCTTCCCAGGTGGCGCAGTGGTTGGGAATCCGCCTGCCAGTGCAGGGGACACGAGTTCGAGCCCTGGTCCCAGAGGGTCCCACATGCTGCGGAGCAGCTGGGCCCGTGTGCCACAGCTGCTGAGCCTGCGCTCTGGAGCCCGGGAGCCACGGCTACTGAGGTCTGCACGCCTGGAGCCTGTGCTCCAAGGTGGGAGAGGCCACCGCGATGAGAGGCAGGTGCACCGCGGCGAAGAGTGGCCCCCCCGCTCGCCACGACTAGAGAAGGCCACGCCCAGCAACGCAGATCCAACATAGCCAAAACTAAATAAATAAATAAATTTATTAAAAAAAAAAAAAAAAAACTGCATTCTAAGTAGGAAAATTTCATCAGCCAGAGCAGTGATTCTCAAACTTTCACAGACATTAGAATCATCTGGAAGGCTACTGAAACACATTGCTGGACTCCACGCTCTAGAATTTCTGACTCAGTAGGTCTAGGGTGAGGCCCCACAGTCTGCATTACTAACAAGTTCCCAAGTGATGCTGAGGGGCAGGTATCACATTTTGAGAACCAGTGACTTAGAAAATCTGGATTTAGGAAATAACTCACAAACGTTCTGGATCTCATTCCTTCGTACTTTCTAAAATTATCTCTCCTCTGCTTAAAGAGTTCATTATGAATATGTCTTCAGGAGGTAATTCTAATCCCAATTTTATAAAGATGAAAGTAGAACCACATAATTTACTACTGAAACACTGGGCAATAACAAAAAATTCTGTATGTACAGTTGACCTGTGAAACACATGGGGTTTGAACTGGGCAGGTCCACTTACATGTGGGTTTTTTCCAGGAACTAATACAGCACTACAGGATCATGATTGGTTGAATCACGGATGCAGAACTTTGGAGATGAAGGAACCATGGATATGGAAAGCCGACTGTAAAGTTACATGCCAATTTTCGACTAAACCTTGTGTTGTTCAAGGGTCAACTGCATACAATTTAAATTTTATAACTGTGGTTCACAAAGATCTTACTTTTTAGGATAAACCCACTACACACTTAAAACATCAGGCAGGCAAGCATTCTTACTGTCCATGCTGAGAAGATGAAGACTCTGTGGAACAGAGATGACAAAGGTCTAATCTAAAGCCACAGGGTTAGTAACCGAACTACCCCCCATGTCCCCGCCTGCTGGTCCTCCCCTTACATGACACAGTCTCCCTCGACTGGGCCAGGACAAAGAGAGGGGAAGCTGCCTCTGTAACACAGAGACTAGACACTTGAAACTAGACACTATCAAAAATGCAGGAGGCAACAGAATGTTCTGTAAAACTGACCATAAAGGCACTCCCACATCATATGGGCAAATTTAAGGCTGGAAGAGTTCGATACAGACAATTCTAGGTTCATTGAGTTGATCCAATTTGACTGTCTCTTCTCTCAACCTCCCACTGCTGACACCTGAATGGCTTTATGTCTTCTATGGACAACCAAGAATCAGAAATTACCTCCTCTAGTATTATTATTTTTCTGTAGACTTCAATTTCACTTTACTTTACACTTTCACGTGCACCTCTCTTTGCCCCTTTAAGAACTTGAAACACCAAACGATGTCATCTTTGAGCAAACTCATTATCACCATAGCACAGTTTCATATTTCACATACAGTTTCATATTTCACACACACATTTCTCTGCCCATCCTTAAAACATTTCATCTTTGGTATTTTCCCTCTTATTCTATATGCTTTCCTCAGGAATATTTTATTCACTTTCATAGTTTAAAATACTGTTCCAATGACATTATGATGACTCCAACATCTAAATCACCAGCTATAAACGAATTTGAGCTACTGATTAAACATGATTGATCAAAAAGTCAAAAAGCTGTAAGAGCAGGATTAAAAAAATAACACATAAATATAACTACTAAATAAAAATGATTAGTGGTAATATAAATGTGTGTTATTACAGACCCTCAAGTGATTAATTTTACATTACATGTGAAAATAGTTTCTAAAACACTATAACATGGCAGATGTATATTTCCATTAACCGGATCAGCAAAGACTCACAAAAAGTCAAACAATTTCACTACAGACATTTAAAATCTGTCCTGGGGAAGAAAAAAGAGAAAATTGCTGAAAGTTGGCTGGCTTTAATATTCCCCCAATGGTAATCTGTTTAAAAAAGAAAGCTAAGCCCATAAATTTATGACCAACTGGAACTGTTCATGGCCAAGCAATTAAGGATCAAGGATCCTAGAATCATATAACACTAGGAAATGATCAAAGACAAAACCTATTAAAGCAGTAAATTTAAAAGAGACAAGAAAGAAGCAAAACATATAATAAAGGATATAATGAGTGTAGGTTCAGTTTGAAACTCTGTTATATATTTGTCACTGTTTTTTAAAAAAATACTTGTCAAAGCAAAGGAAAACACTCAGAGATAAAAGTATCCAATGTAAAATATCATAAAATTATTTTTTCATTTTACTTATTCATAGAATTTGATTCTTCTGCTGTAAGTTAGGATATCTGAGGAAAAGAGACATTAAATTCCTGATGCAAAGAGGCCATATTATGAACTATAAAAGCCAGGATTTGAATACCACGATACCGACTCAATAAGAATGTCCTACCATTCTTTTCATCCATCCATGTTTCAATTTGCATGGATTTGATTATATTAAGTTCATAAATTAAAATTTAAAAGAATCTCTAAATCTTACAGTTTTAGTTACGGAAGGTATCATGAATGTTACAGTTTCATGTCTTCGAATGTAAATTCTGGAAAAAAACACAGAGCTAAATTACCATCTAAAATGGATAACACCATGGGTTAATGAAACTCGACACTATTTGATGATTTCAAATGTGCTGATCTTTTAGGCAAACAAACCTACTTTGGACATTTCTAGAATTTAGAAATCACAATTGCTGCGATACTGTAAGTTTTGTAGATTACTTGACACACAGTAATTTAAAAAAAAAAAAGCAGATAAAGTTAGTAACCAAACACTGTGAATGTAAAAAAAAAAGTGCACATACAAACGCCTTAAACTTAATAAAACATCAACCCTTAAAAAGGCTTTTTATTTAATTCATTTTTAATGCTTGTTCAAGCTCATTCTTCATATATATACATGCATATATATTTGTTTTTCAAGATAATGTTCTGAAATCCAGAGAAACACAGGAGCTAATGAATAAATAAAGATGAATAAACACAATAGCTCTTTCCTGAAAACCTAATGAACTGGAAATGAACTGTTAAAGTATCTACAGAAGGAAGACCAAGAAAAGAGCACATATAATTTTTAATGTAAAATAAAGTCAAAAAAGATCCATGGTAAACAATGAGGTTGAATAAATTTTAGATCATCACATAAAGTAAGTTAACTCTCACCATCCTATCCTCTCACAGCATTTTTAGACTTGGTGAATTTAAAATACTCCAATATGTAAAATATTTACACTTAATACATGCTTAAAATAATCACCATTTTATAATGATTCATGACTCATTGCCCCTACACTGCCTAGTTTTAAAAATAACCAGAAAACTATTCCCTATGACAGTTGCAAAGACAGAACTTTGGAATTAGAAACTCAGATCCTCAAGCTCACCTCTGTCAGGCTTAATGCAGCCTACACAAAAATCACCTTTTTTTTGTTTATAAGTTTTCCTTTCCACAAATTAAACTTGTACATCTCAATTATAGAGATGTCATAAAGAGTAATTCATGACTGAGATTAATGAAGGATGTAAAAGATTTCACAGTTAATGACTATATTTTAATGGTATAATAACTACCATGAATATTTTACAGAATTAACAAATGCTACATGCCCTTGACATTTACTATTGTCTCAAAGAAAGAAAACTTGTCTGCCTTTTTTACCTCATTAGGTATTTGTGTCTCAACAAAGAATTTTGGGGATTACTGTCGAAAAGTAGAATAATTTAAACAATCCTTACATGATGATGAATATTGTTTAAACTGATAATGAAATCTAATTCAAAATTTTTACATGTTGAAATTACTCTTGCTAAGAATAAAACACTACCATACTGATTCAGACTGGTTAACAAGCACAATGTCCACTGTTTGACCCTGGCATTAAGAGACACAATATAGGAGGAAACAACCCTTTCCTTTCATATCAACCAATTTCAAAGACTGGGTTATGTATAACCACCCAAATCTAAGTCTGTCTTAATAAACTATGATTGATCATAGTCATTATGAAATTTAAACTTATTAAACATTTTCCATCTCAAAGGTAACATGATATGTGAGTCTAAAACTCATTTTATGACTGGGGTCTTCTTTTTATTCTCTACTTTTCTTTTTAAATTAGAAGGGGATAGTTTAATTTTAACAATTTGAAGTCTGATGAAAAAGTGTGAACGTGATGTTAAAGATTTTAGGCTTTCAGTCTGTATTTCCAACACCTAAGTCCACACTGACTTGCCAGGTCATAGCTCCACTTGGTTATTTTCTGTCTTCAGGCTCCCCTCAACTTTGATTTAATCTATCAAGATGCAAAATTTGCACTTTACTATGTTTAATTACCAACATGAGAAAATAGCAATTTTGAATTTTTAAAATTTGTTTCCTAAAAATACAAAAGACACTACAGAAGTACTTCAAAGATACATAATTTAGAAAAGTCTTTAAACAGTTAAAATAAGCAGGGAAGAATAGAAGGTAACACAGAAGAACAATGTTACTGAGGAAACTGAATAGAACTTAAAACACCTTCTACAATTTCAGTTAATCTATTATTAATATATCATTGTTATTAATGCTTAAACATGTTTAAATGCGTCCATTGTGCAGAAATTAAAAATAAAGTATCACCTTATTCTGGAATTTTTAATCTATCAAATTTACAAAGGGAGTGATTTTTATCCTTTAAATCCAGAGACCTATTTGTCCATCCCAACTACACTGACAAAACTGAAAAACACACCAAGATTGCCAGACGACTGGGAAGTATTAATACAACAGGAACATGCAGCAAAGAAGAAAACGACCATAGGCCCAGGAACAAGATAATGAACACAAAGTGAGGGCAAAGGAGCAAAGAGGGTGGCACAAGAACGTAAGGGGCAGTTCTGAAAGCACCAAGAAGGGGCACAGTGATACAGTTAGTTCAAAGAAGACTGAATCCTTAAATACTTCTACACGTTTCACTGTATGATCCAGCCAATCAATTAATTAAAAGCCATGTAAAAAATTTCTTACTGCTGATTCCTTAAAACAAACATTCCTTGCATTTGTACATTTAGAAATAGAGAAGAATATAATTGATAGAACCAATAATTATAATTGGCTATTAACAGAAAGCTTATTTGGAAATAGCAAAATATTAACGTCAAAAACTAAGCCCTAGAGCCATATTTCTAAGTATATAATTTAGAATTTCCACATTGTTTTTCAGATATGTTAATACAATTAAGTTAATAAATAATTATTAAGTGCTCACTCTGGGGCAGGCATTGTCCTAAGTGTTTAAGGTGTAACAGTAAACATATTGATAATATTCTCAAGGACCTTCCATTCTAGTGAGAAAAATAGGCAATAAATGGCATATTTAAGTGCACAAAAGAAAAAACATATTATGAAAATGAAAATTTTATAATCACTGCTTCATCATCTGTAAAACAGTGAACAAACTGAAAAACAATTCTCTGAGCTTTACTATCTAGAATACATATAGTTCAAGAGTTTTCAAGGATTAAACGTTCAAAGGTTAACACTGTTCCTCAGTAGAAACCAAAACTAATAACTAATGAAACTTCTAATCCTTCTAAATGTTGCATTATAAATATTTAATGTGCATATTTTTAAAGGGTTTCACATACAGTATTTGTCACAGTTTCTGAGATAATCGACCTTGAGCTATTAGAGGGCAGAAGCCTTTTTTCCCCTTTTTCTTCTTCATGAATTTAGCACAGTGCACACTATTTAGAATACAGCATAATCTTGAATTACAAAATGTATTAAAAAATAATTTCAGTTTAATTATGTCAGAGAAACACCTTCTAACTTTACCATAATGACTGAGTCTTGTTCAAGTACTTCAAAGTTATATTTTAGAATGTTTTGATTAATTAGAAATGGATAAAGATTAATGCTGTAGTTGAAACTTAAGTGCTGCTTTTCAGACAGTCTTAGAAGTATAGTCATGGCTCTAAAGTTTAAGAAGATCCCATCCAAGCTGGATTATTTAAACTCACAATAAATAGATGTATTTTCTTGGAAAAATATCTATTGTTACAGTAAAACTTGAGTTTCCTTTCTAACAAGATTGTATGATTACTCGTTTATATTGTTCTTTCCGCAGGAATTCACACACCCCCTGTTTGCATCCTGTTATTCACTCAGAGCTTCCCTTCACTTCGCTCTACTCTTTCCCTAATAGTGGGAGAATGGTTTTAACCGCACACAAAAATGCTAATCACTGTCCGCCTGCTCCAAGTCTCCTCATTTGCATTTAGTACTTGTTCAGGTCATAAGAATTATTTGCAAATTTTATTCTCTGTGTTTTTACAAAATATTGCATTGCCTTCCTAGATAACTGGTGGTCTGGGGAAGACTTTGGGATTTTTCACACATTATTTCCCTCATCTTCCATCAAACTCTGTTCCTGTACTGAACAACCCTACAAAACTGCTTAGAATACACACTACCCTGAAATCACACTTATAGTCTTTCTAAAATTTTGTACATTTAGATTTGTCTTTCTAAAGGCAAAGAAAAAATTTTTTAATAATTCAGGACATAATCAAACCCAGGTTAAATCACTGCCTCAGACTTATCTAGAATGCTTATAAAAATACAGATTCCTGGGTTCTAAATAAACCTACAAAGAATCAGCATAAAAAGAGCATGTCCTAGAATGTGCATTTTAACAGGTTTTCGAGGTTATGCTGATGCATACTAAAGTATAAAAACCAGTAATTCAAAGGACCTAAAATTAAAGATAATACGACCCAGCAATCCCACTACTGGGCATATACCCTGAGAAAACAGTAATTCAAAATGAGTCATGTACCACAATGTTCATTGCAGCACTATTTACAATAGCCAGGACATGGAAGCAACCTAAGTGTCCATCGACAGATGAATGGATAAAGAAGATGTGGTACATATATACAATGGAATATTACTCAGCCATAAAAAGAAACAAAATTGAGTTATTTGCAGTGAGGTGGATGGACCTAGCGACTGTCATTCAGAGGGGAGTAAGTCAGAAAGAGGAAAACAAAAACCGTATGCTAACACATATATATGGAATCTACAAAAAAAAAAAATGGTTCTGAAGAACCTAGGGGCAGGACAGGAATAAAGACACAAGTAGAGAATGGACTTGAGGACATGGGGAGGGAGAGGTAAGCTGGGACGAAGTCAGAGTAGCATCGACATATATACACTACCAAATGTAAAACAGATAGCTAGTGGGAAGCAGCCGCATAGCACAGGGAGATCAGCTCGGTGCTTTGTGACCTCCTAGAGGGGTGGGATAGGGAGGGTGGGAGGGAGACGCAAGAGGGAGGGGATATGGGGACATATGTATACATATAGCTGATTCACTTTTGTTATACGGCAGTAACTAACACAACATTGTAAAGCAATTATACTCCAATAAAGATGTTAAAATAAAAGATAATTGATGAAGGAATGACACAAATAGGGTAATAAGATCTTACTGTCAAATACACTGAGCCAGAATAAAAAATAAACTTATTAATGAAAAGCCAAGAAAATACTTTTTAACAAGTGAGAATTCCACAATGAGCCCCACTACACTGTGACATTCTTTATAAGGTAGATTTGGGAATCCCTTTTACTTGAGGTATTGAACAGGATACACATCTAATCATGAAATATATATATATGGGGGGAGAGACCACTTTTTACATTAAATATACATATATTAATGTATATGTATGTGTACGCATGTGTGTAAGCATATACACATACTCACACACATAGAGACAGCCTAGAAAGCAGTAAGTATGTTAATACTGAAATGGCATACTGGCTATTCTCCAAGCAGCTTCAATTCTGCTCCACTGCTTCTAAACAGGGAACAACCCATACGTGTTTTTTTCTCTTTTTAACATATAATTTGATTTCCCATTATAGAGGAGCAGGAAACGAAAAGACAAAATGATGTCAATACATCTTGACCAGAGTCAAGGAATAGTGCCTCCTTGGCTTCTCAACTATAAACCCTCTAAGGACAAAGACCACATCTTACATGTCACAGAACCCTCCATCATAAGGTCAAGCAGTCAGCACAGCATGTGAATAAATGCTGAAGATCAGGACTGCATCCCAAGAAGCTGGGACTGACCTTGGGGTTACAATCTACAGCGGGGGCTCCCAAACGTGCCACACCACCAGAGTTTATGTTTCCATTGGTCTAGGTAGGGCCCAAGATCTGGCATTTCTAACATATGCCCAGGTGACACTAATGCTGACTGTCTAGGGTCTATACTTTGAGAATCATAGATCTAGGGAAAAGTTCTCAGGATTTTGCTATGTATATGGTTCCCAGAAAAGAGAAGTAACTGAGATATGGTCAGCAAAAACAACAGAGGGAATGTGGAAACCTAGTTCTAGCTCGATCACAAAGTAAATATACAGCTGATACATACAGACACACACACACACAAACACACACCCCACTGAACATCACGTGACTCACCTAGAAGATGAAGGGTCTGGTATACATGAAGATTGAAAATTCAAAGGCTTTTTATGTAGATTAGAGAAAACATAAGTGTCTACTACGAACACTTAAATATATAATCTTCCCTGAAGTTATTATCCTCAAATCAGTGTATATTGCCCAGACCACAATGGTTAAACTATACAACTTTTTTAAACATCTTTATTGGAGTATAATTGCTTTAAAACGGTGTGTTAGTTTCTGCTTTATAACAAACTGAATCAGCTATACATATACATATATCCCCATATCCCCTCCCTCCTGCATCTCCCTCCCACCTTCTCTATCCCACCCCTCTAGGTAGTCACAAAGCACCGAGCTGATCTCCCTGTGCTATGTGGCTAATTCCCACTAGCTATCTATTTTACATTTGGTAGTGTATATATGTCCATGCCACTCTCTCACTTCATCCCAGCTTACCCTTCCCCTCCCTGTGTCCTCAAGTCTGTTCTCTATGTCTGCATCTTTATTCCTGTCCTGCCCCTAGGTTCTTCAGAACCATTTTTTTTGGTAGATTCCATATATATGTGTTAGCATACGGTATTTGTTTTTCTCTTTCTTTTTTTTTTTTTTCTAAGATATTGGGAGTAGGAGTTTATTAGTTAATTTATTTATTTTTTCTGTGTTGTGTCTTCATTTCTGTGCAAGGGCTTTCTCTAGTTGTGGCAAGTGGGGGCCACTCTTCATCGCGGTGCACGGGCCTCTCACTCTCGCGGCCTCTCTTGTTGTGGAGCACAGGCTCCAGACGCGCAGGCTCAGTAGTTGTGGCTCACGGGCCTAGTTGCTCTGTGGCATGTGGGATCCTCCCAGACCAGGGCGCAAACCTGTGTCCCCTGCATTAGCAGGCAGATTTTCAACCACTGCGCCACCAGGGAAGCCCTGTTTTTCCCTTTCTGACTTACTCCACTCTGTATGACAGTCTCTAAATCCATCCACCTCACTACAAATAACTCAATTTCGTTTCTTTGTATAGCTGAGTAAAATTCCATTGTATATATGTGCCACATCTTCTTTATCCATTCATCTGTTGATAGACACTTGGGCTGCTTCCATGTCCCGGCTATTGTAAATAGAGCTGCGATGAACAGTGTGGTATGTGACTCTTTTTGAATTATGGTTTTCTCAGGGTAGGAGCAACAAAAATCCAAGCAACTTCGTAACTGGATTATATTAATCATTTAGTCGAACAGTTTTTGATTAAGAATCAGAAACCCAAGGAGTACATTTATTGCTTTAGTCTGCACTCACTGAAGGCATTTATTACTGTACTACAGCTTTGTGGTAGTCCATTATTCTCCTTTTCCTTTTTGGCTCTTCAAAAACTTGAATACTTAAGCTCAAACATGATCTTGTGTTTTGTTATCCTTTTTACTGTAAAATGCAAATATTTTAAGGGATATTCTGACTCTAAATATGATAAAAGAATTTCTCACCTAAAAAAAAACTATATAATTTTTAATCCAAAATGAAGAACATACAGCATGCAAACAAACCAATAAATAAAAAAGATGCTCAGACTAAACACAGCAAACCATCTAAACATAAACCTAAAGGGAAGTAACTGTTCTGCAATCTTCTACACACAAATCGCAAATTCAAGTATCTGCAAATATGTCAAGGGCAGCAGTATCAGCATCATCTGACAGTTTGTAAGAAGAGCAAAATCTCTGGCTACACCAAAACCTACTGAATAAGAATCTTCATCTTATCAGTCTCTATATGATTTATGAGCACTGACATGTCACTGAGATTTTATCATTAATTCTTTACTACTATGGGTAAAATGACATGGTATATTTAAAAGATGGAACAGTTCCTAAAAAATCTATTTCTGACATATAAACAGACAAAAAGAGAAATCGAGGAATTATTTTACATGAGAAGACACAATGAAGCCTATTTTCAAACAAAAACTTCCATTTAAAATAATTTATGACTATTCCTGTGTTATTAAAGTGTAACAAATATCACCTAGCTCAAATCCCTAGCTTAAAGCAAAGTAAACTGATGCTAACATGTTAAAGTCAAATAGTTGTCAGTGGCACAATGGAGACTGAAATCCAACTCTACTGACTCCAGTGACAAAATGCTCTTTCCAATGGAAAAAAATTTTTCTACATTTTCCTGGAGCAAACATATAGTTACTATAAAGCAGCAGAAGTATACATAATTTTGAAAGGATAAATAAAATGATGTATCTGTGAAACATATTGAAGGAAATCCAGCAAAAATATATCATAGTAGTTAAAATGTGTTTTATTCTTTCCATTAAAAACAAGACCTTAAAAAACGGAGTAGAAAGGAGAAGAACCAGAAAGTGTCCTTCTTAATATGAGTGTTACGATCTTCAAAGAATGACACCACATATTATTTAAGTGGCAGCATATGTTGTTTTGTTTTGTTTTTTTTTTTTGCGGTATGCAGGCCTCTCGCTGTTGTGGCCTCTCCCGTTGCGGAGCGCAGGCTCCGGGCGCGCAGGCTCAGCGGCCATGGCTCACGGGCCCAGCCGCTCCGCGGCATGTGGGATCTTCCCGGACCGGGGCGCGAACCCGTGTCCCCTGCATCGGCAGGCGGACTCTCAACCACTGCGCCACCAGGGAAGCCCAGCAGCATATGTTTGATGAATCAATCTGGAAAACTGATTTTAGAAATATTAAAAATTTGGCTTTGCTACCTAAGTTTTACTATCCAGCAATAAACAACTTTTTCACGTAAGGCGGCTAATTTTTGCAGTTTTCAACACAGAAGCAGAAACAGCCGTATTCAACGTAAGTATTTTGTAGGCGACTGTAAAAAAAAATTAAACCCTTGTGTCTTACCATCAAAGAAGCTCTTAGCTCTTAGATAACTGACACTGAGCCTAAGAACTGAAAGTTTGTCCAGCTTATTAATAACATCTTGTGGAAAAGGCAGCAGGCTGGCCAAACGGTCCAATTCCGTATTAAGTCGGTCTCTATGCCGCTTTGAAGGATTCGACTTGATTCCTTCAGCTGGGACTGGCTTGACACTAAAAAACAAACAAAATTCCATAAAATACATTAAAATCTATAAAGCAAAAATTTCTATCACATTATAACATCTCCTCAACTATTTTTCTAACAAAACAAACATCTAAAATCTACTTCAAGTTTACATAAATCCTTTCAAAATTCTCCCTTCATATCTTAATTAAGAAAAACAAGGGAATGGGTAAACTCCTTCATAATGTTTTATTAAAAACTTATGAACCCATCACAGGAAAATGCTGAGTACCTCTTATATACCTCATACATTTGTGATACATGATTCCCAATTAACAAATCTATTAGGAGTTTTTCCCCTTCAAAGACATCTATTGTTAGGGGGAAGAAAGAAATCTGTAGTAAGTTATGTGAAAATCATGCCTCCTTTGCTATCTTCCACAAAAATCATCTCGGCATCATTTATGTTACAAATAAATAGAAGCGATCCTAAATAAAAAGCTGTTCTTCATCATCCTCTGCTTCCTATATTTAACACTTTCCTGTCAGTGACAACTTCTCAAAGCCATTGTGGCATCTCCATAGGGTCCTCCAGCCATCTAATGGGGTCCTCCAATATTAAGGCGAGAAAAAATTTGACTTTAGTTATTGATATCTGTTCATTGTGACAAATATTAGAGGTTAACTGTTTACCAGCAATTGCCAGCAAATTTTGCTTTTATGACTGGTCAGTAATCCTTCTCAATTATTAGAGCCATCATAGTTTGTGTCTCTATTAGAAAATCCAATGAAATCCCAACATTTAGCATGATTTTCATCTGAGAAAAAAGATACTTATGGTTAGGAGTAGAACTTGAGTTCAGAAATGAGAAACTGAACTTCACACAAAAGCCTTAGCCAGGATTTCATAATAGAAATTCATTAAAGTGGATTTACAGATCATCAGACACCTAATGTTGAAATATAAAAAGAGAAGATATTAAAAAACCAAAGTAAGTTTTAGATCATGTCTCTGTACCCCACCATTTGCCAGAAAAATAAAGAATTAGCCAGAGCATTCTTATGACAAAGACTTTTTTCCTCCAGTTTTACTGAGAAGACAAAGACATTTTTGATAATTCAAATTAATTGCATCTGAAAGAGCGGAAATTGGCTTGAGTATAATGCTGTTAGTTTGATTCAATCAAAACATTTCTAGATAATGTGTTTTCAATGAAAACATGTTATATGAACATGAAGAAGTAATACTTTATGCAAAAAGATAATAGAAAGTAATATGAAAACTTAACAGGCTTTTTTTCAATGTCCCTACCCAGTAATTTCTTCAGAACTTGTCTATTTCTATTTCTTTCTATTACAGTTCATGTTATTTCTACAAAAAATAAGAGTAAGAAACTGGTAAAGTGTCATATATACAAAATAAGTCAGTAGATACTTCCTCTAGACTATGTGTGTAACTACATACTTAACAGAAATTGGTGACCATTTCTCTAGCTATTTTCCCTGGTCACGTGTATAATCAAATTCAAGTCACACCTAATTACTGCGTCTCTCCAATTAATCAACTGAATCTCAACTTTTACCTATAATGCATGTCTACCTCATTGAATAATTGTCTACAGACTAATCACCTGTTAAAGCAAATATTTATTTGCACCTATGTCCTGGGTGGTCCAGGAAAACATTCTTCTCCTATATACTCAAAAAGTGTGACGGGAGCTCAGTACAGTGAGCAACTGCTTGAAAAAAGATTTTTATAGAAAAGGTGGTATCTGAGCTACATCTTGAAAGGGGAACAGGATTTCAGGAGGCGGCATAACTGAGGAAAGGTGAACTGTGAGAGGGCCTACCTGTGAAGCACAGGGTAGAGAGAGAAGGGGAAGTTGGTTAGGGCCGCCTTCCTTCAGTAAATAGTGACCACCCACCACGTGCCAACCACGGAACACTGAGCAATGAACCAGCTTCAAAGTGCTGCTCAATTAGATCACTTTACTGTAGTCTTCCCTGACCTACTCCCACTGGATTCCTCCCAGGTGACTACTGAACTTTATGCATCTTATGTAAATGCCTTAAGCACCATTCCATTAAGGAATATTCTGTGCAGAAAGCATTTCCCGTAATTGAATATAAAATCTAGTTGTGCACTCTTGGTAGCTTTCCAGTAATGATTATAAAACACTGGGGAGAAGACAGTAACAAACACTGAAGCAAGACAAGCTGCTAGGACACAGAAAGAAATAACAATAACAGTAGGATAAAGAGGTTTAGAGGTGTTTCTCCATGTGATATTGCTGCCTATCTAGCGCTGGCTTTTTGCAGTAGTCAACCCTGCACTAGATGAGACTATTTCTATACACAATGCAAAACTGTCCACAGCTCTAATGTATTATGATGCACATTATGGAATATTTAGCTTCAGATTGAATTTCCTAAGTCGAGTGTTATGCAACCTATATTGCATATACTTGTTTGTTCTCTTATTACAATATCAACTTAATCATTTTGTATCTCCAGTGCTCAGCATGGTACTTGACAGAGTGGACTCTCAATTAATGGCTGCTGATCAGAAGTGTCCAGAAAGGAAATGACTGGAACCTGACCACAGGGAGTGATAGTGGGACGATAACAAGTAAGGCCTGGCTTGAGATTTTTAAACACAGCACTTTGTACCTACCACAAAGCTCCGTACATAGCCAGACTCAAGTGTTCACTCAACTAAACTGACGTGCTGACTTCCTAGGTATAGGAAGTAAGGGAGAGAAAAACGGTGAGTGAGGAGACATTGCAAATGACTGGGATTCGTAGCTTCGGATCACAACTATATTTCCTAATGGAAAGTATGCCGGGCTTCCCTGGTGGCGCAGTGGTTGAGAGTCCGCCTGCCGATGCAGGGGACACGGGTTTATGCCCCAGTCCGGGAAGATCCCACATGAAGCGGAGCGGCTAGACCCGTGAGCCATGGCCGCTGAGCCTGCGCATCCGGAGCCTGTGCTCCGCAACGGGAGAGGCCACAAGAGTGAGAGGCCCGCGTACCGCAAAAAAAAAAAAAAGATGCCAAACGAAGAGAGAAGAGACTTGAGGGCAGACCTCAGTGATGCCAACATTTAGGTATAACGCTGAGGAAAGGGCAGCGGGCAAAGATGACGGAGGAGGAGTGATAAGGCAGATAGGAAAAGAACCTGGGCAGAATATTTTGGAGGTCACAGAACAAAGTCAAATGCACCAAGTTATTAAGGAAAGTCAGGGCTTCGAAGTACCCTCTGGACTTGGCATTTCGAATCCACTGTTGTTAAAGCTGAAGTAATAGATCTGAGACACCTTTTTACCGCTTTTATGATAAATATTCAGAACTATTTTGTGAAAATACTTCATACTTATCCACACCTATTAAAGATGCACCAAGTAATTTAAAAAAGAGAGTAATTGTACATCAATTACACTTGAGTTATGCTGGCACTTTTACTTTTGTATTGTCTTTAAACCTATGCCAAAACATACTGCCAACCATCTATTTAAATAAAAGGCTACATCTGAAATGTAAATAAGTGTCCCCGCAAGATTGGATTTGGGATATCTGGAATTCAGACATCTCCTGAAATAGAGAGACTATAGATGTCAATCAGGTAAAGGAGCAATTTATTATTTTTTTAAACCTTAACCTCAAAAATCTTGTCCCAACCTGTAAATCAAAATTGTTGTGAAAGCAAGACTTTAGCTGACTGCATGCCATGCTTCTGTTTTAGAAGCCCTGCATGCCATAAGTACTGGCGGTAACAAGCCCAATAGCATGTCCAGTGCCAGCTTGCATGCTCTCTTTAATGCTTTTTTAATATCCCAGGCTAAAATGTCTCTTAGGCTCATCACTTGTGCTCAGGGTTTGAAACAAAGTTGAAAAACATAACAACCCAGTTTAATCATAAATTACTGTAATTGTAAATGTTTATATTTTTATGACATTTACCATAAAACCTCAAAATGACATGCAAAGACAAAGCTTCAGTAATCCTGAGATTAAGGTGGCATTTTCTAACGAAGATTACCTATCACAGTAATGAGTTTTTTGCTCTATCGGCTTTTTCCTGTGGGTGATTTAATCCAGTCTCACTGCTTCAGGCTACTTACCAGTAACTTTGTTTATTTCCAGCCCCTGTACCTGAATGTCCTCACATTCATATTTTTCAGAAGTTGGGCTCCGCTTCTCTGCATCTATTACGCTATGACTCTCATTCCAACAGCTAGGAAATTGAAGTATTTCTCGATAAATCTCTCTACCATACAACGTACACCCCATTAAGCCCAACTCTTAAACCCATTCATTCTTCATTTCCTCCCCATGGCTTCAGTGCATACTTATTTATCTCTGAATATAAATGTTGAATGTTTATCATCATAAATTACATACTTAATGTGATATTGGAAAGGGGATCTGTGACATAAAGTCAGTCAAATTTCACTGTTACTCTGATTACAGGTGGATATTTTACTTCCCTATGTGAGGCAAAAAACTGTCTACAAAAACTGAGAATTCTGGCTGGCAGTTACTTATAAGGAGTCTGAATTCTTCAGTCGCTCTCCTGCAGCCACTCTACAATTGTGATGGGTTCTTCCCTTTCCCTCTTTTGCTATGCTTAAGGAGTGGTGATGAGGTACAAACTGCATATAATCTTTAGCACAAGACTTTACCAATGAAAACTGGAACATGAAATATGCCCTAGAAATCACTGTTACTTCCCAAATCCTGGAAAAAAAATCATTAAGAATGTTCCCTTTTTCCTCTTCTTTTTAAAATATACACTATTTTTCTTTGTATTTCCCTTGGAACCCACATAGAATACATAACTAAAACATGAAAAATTTTAACTGGTGGCCAACTGTTAAATTAGTAAATATTCTCAAATACCTACTATGTGTATGATACTAGGAAGCTCTGGTTGCTATAAAGACAAATAAAAGGTAGACCCATCTTTACAGAGCTTGTCTTTCTTACTAGGAGGAGATACATTCTATAACAAGCCAAAAATCAAACATAATGTATTGCTCAATAATGTAGATGCCATAAAAGTGATGCTGGAGAGTTCAGGAAGGTAAGAGCTCATGTACAGGTAGAGTAATGGGGGAAGGTTACATGGAAATGTGGCTTCTACATCAGGTCTTAAAGATAGGTAAATCGCTTCCAGTTTCATGATGGCAGAGTACATGGATTTCTGCAACTACCCTTCTCTCTGGAAGATCATGCCAAACAAGGAAAACAGAGATTGAAACACAAAATCTGTCTTGGATAAACCTAAGACACAGTTAAACCCAGATATAAATAATATGAAGATGAAAATTAGGTAAAAAGTGAAATCACTGACAATGGAGAACAGAAAGGAAAATGTAATCATAGTATATTACTTAACTCAGCAATAAACATACTTACAGTTAAGGAAACACTGCATGTGAATTTAGTCCAAAATGGTGATAAAATTATACTGGGAGGATGAGGAGAGATTAAATAGCACTAATAACCATAACTATCACAATAAAACATCAACAGGTAATGCCTAGTATGCTAAACTAAGATAACATTATACACATTATTGACTTTTTCATGTGCATGTGTTATTTAAAACGAATACTTTTCAAAATAGTATTTCATAAAAATAAGGTAAAAGAGCAAACTGAAAAACAAGTGAAAAACATAAGACAAAGAAAATCAGTATGTAAAGGACATCTCAAGTAGAAAAATCTGCAAACGTACTATTATTCCACACATACAATCCCAATATAGAAGTTCAATTATCTACCCCATTTTTTTTTTTTGCTTATGAAGTTGACAATATTTTTAAAGCAAAAAATGCAAGGATATAGGCACTCCTACAGACTACCAAGAGGAATGGAAATTTTTTGCAGAGTAATTTGACAGCATGTTTCAGAGCATAATATTTGGCTCAACCGTAAAAGTATATCATATCTTTGTCCCAATTTTCCACTTAGAGGAATTTTTCCTAAGGAATGAACTAAAAATTTGCATAGAAATTCACATATCTCAAGGGTATTCTCTGAAGTACTCGCTGAAATATTTAAAGATTGGAAATAACAGAATTTCTGCCTCAAAATAAATTACAGAACTTTAACAGAAGGGAGTACCATGCAGCCACTGAAAACAATGTTTTAAAGGAGGGGAGGTAGCTAGCACATCAATGAAAATAGGAGGAAAAGACTCTAAGAAGAAAGGGCATGAATGCAAGTATGGAGTCAAGCAAGCACAAATCATGTTTGGGCAAAGGTAAATAATTTATTTCAGAACACTATCTGAGAAGAAACAGTGAGCGTTAAGGAAATCCCTAGCATATGGGTGTACCATATGCATCACTGAACTTACTCACCTGGGCAGCACTGCGAAGTTGGAATGAACGTAAGCTTTGGAGCCAAAAGACCTGGAATCTGATATTAAAACTCATCCTTTCATTTACTACCTAACAGTTTTGAATCTGAACCTCAGATCCCTATCTGGAAAACTGAAATAATAATACCTTTTCATACTACTATTATAAAAATGAAATAAAATGATGTCTGTAAAGCACTGTGCATGCTTATGTCACAATAAGTACTAACAAACAGTAGGTTTTTGTTATACAAAACCAATATGCAAAAATATCAATTTTAAAAGAAGAGTGGAAGTAGAAAGGTACTGTTGTTAAAGATTTGCATGGTACTAATTTCTAAGTAAGTGTCTAAATTATATGCACCAATAAGCATGTACTGTGTAAGTTTTTTCACCAGTGGAGTAGCACATTTCATTACTCACAATTGAGAATGCAATCATATACTGCCTCTTACTGTTTCACAGGAGAATTGATTGCTCTGTGATAATGTAAGCTGAAATTATTTAAAAATACAATCTATATTTCTGTTAGACGCCTTTACAGCTTATAAAATACTCTTCTGCTGCTAATTTTAGTTGTGAGAGTGGCAATGTAGGTGTTGACTGCCTGCCTTATTGGTCAGTCACTTGCCCAGACCTACACAAGTGAGAAAACTAGACCTCATCTTTTAGTTTAGAACTAGTGCTTTTTCAATTTTAGTTTAGAACTAGCGCTTTTTCAACTACTGTTCACTGTTTCCTCTTTATACCATTTATTTTTATAAATGTTACCAATAACTAATCACTTTCACTTACTTATTTCATAGGTCCAATATGTGAGAGCCTTTATAGTCACTATGTATAAACTATCTGAACAAAGCTTATTTGAAAGAAAAACAACAGTGGAGAAACAATTATGTAACTAAAAATACCTATATTTTTATTTTAGAAACTATTTAGGAAATTTTATCATAGTACGTTTATATCAAACATTTTCAGTAAAACATAATTTTATTCAACCAAGTAGGTATTGTATAAGTGAGGTTCATTAGGTTTAAATAAAATGAATAGCAATTTAGCAAACATAGCAAGGAAGACACTGCTTTTATACTAATGTTATTAGTGTGTTAAAGTAAAAAGGGTCAACTAAGGCTGAGAAGTTATTTCTAACTCTGACACTTCATGATGGCTGGCTTGATCACCACCACTGCTGATATCATTTTTAAGTGTAGATTGCATTTACTCAACACCTATTATTTGCCAATATTCAGCACTAATTTTCTAAAAATATGGTACGTTGAAGTACCACTAAAACTTTTTATGTATTAACAGAACTTAAAAACTACAAAAATACATCCAAAGTTATTATCATTAGGGGAAAAAAAACCCAGACTCTATTTAATTCAATAGTGTGCTTTTCACCTATCTTCATGCAGCAAAGTAATTAAAGAAATGTACAAAAAGGCTTTCATCTCCAAAGAAAATAAAACAAGAAGAGGATTTAAGTAAAAACAAATTGTTTTTTCTTTCTTTCTTTCTTTCTTTTTTTTTGAGCAGGGTTATTTTAAGGAACATGTAAGGAAACAGTAGAACCTATTCATTCCTAAGGGTATCTTTGAAAATTTCTTTAGGAACATGTATCAGATGCAAGGTTGCTTCATATCCTTTAATCTTCTAGCAGTCATTACTCCAAAAAGAAAAGAAACATTTACTGAGTGTCTACTATGTACAAGATACTTTAGTGGGATTAAATTTAACACGTTTAAAATATATTTCGTACTAAGATAATTTTCAACGTTGGACTTTGCCACTAGGGGGCGTTTATCCCGTTTAATAAATTCCATTGAAGATTGGAAGACCTTCAGGTTAAAATTATGTCACCCATTTGATTCCAAAATTTTATGGAATTGTATATTTAAATGGCCATCCTATTAACAGTCCTGTAATTATGCTACAACATATTTTCTCTTTAAGTAAGATACAATGGCTGACTTAAGGGGTCAAAGTTATACAGATCTCAATAACATTTTCAGCCCAAACAAGATGAATTTTTCTGACAATGTGCCAACATATTATAGAGCCTATTAGCCACAAACTAGTAATTTAACTAAAAAAACACATTAAACTTAATATTGGGTTTATGGCCCCATTCTTAAAATGGACTTTGATTAACTGCATTTTAAGTTAACCATTTTTCATTCTGGTAAAAACAATTTATAAACGATTTCACGTGATTCTGTAAATACCAGCACTAGGCTTTTCTTATGGAGCAGTGACATTTTAAGGCATTTATATAATTAAAAGCAACGCATGATGCTCAATAAAGATCTGATAAACATTTATACTAACTAAATAAAATAAAGGTGAATGTGGAAACGCTTTAGTTGTATTAGAGAAGATTATTAAATACAAATATACTAACATCTTAGAAAGTATATTAAAATTCTAAGGTAAAATAATAAAAGGTACATCTTATGTAAATAAAAGAAAATGTATGGTACTATGTTTAAAGGAAAAATCTTTAATAAAACATTAATGAGAAGCCAAAAATGTTAAACTTTATGATGAATAAAAATTAAAGAATTCTATTAAAGTCATCTAGGTCTTTCTGTAACACACGGACTGAAATGCAGTAACTTAAAAATCCACCAGGGACATCTTCAGGTTATCTGACCATATACATAAAACCTATGATAACTCTATTATATATAATGCCAAGTATACTATTGTATTAATAAATACACAGAAGTGTTTGTGACGCCTCTCAACTTTAAATAACCACTGAGGACAAAGTCAAATTAGACAAACACATTTTTATATAAGAAACCACTCTATAAAACGCAAGTCTTGTAAACCAATGTCAACAGAACTGCCAAGACAAAAACTGCTGACTCGGCAGTATTCCTAATGTCGGCCACACTGCAGGATAAGTCTTCCAAATTTTAATCAGTCTATTTATAGATGAATATCCTCTGTTAATGCCAAGTCTAGATCTGAAGACCTATAATCACTGAAATTCTAAAAGGAAATTAAAACTCCTGAATAATCAAACTTTTAAACTGGTCTTAAATATTAATCTTAAACTGCTATTTTTCTGGTTTGGATTAGTGACCTAAATTAAATTTTAAGCCAAATGCACACTTCTGATTTGTTCTGAGTAACTGTTTAATGTGTTCTGAAAATTGTTTATGAAAGTTTGAAAAATGTGAAGTAAAATAACTCAGTGATAATAATTAGGAATAAACACATGAATACTGCCAATTCACAAAAGTAAATCTGTCTCAAGCACGGATTTTTCTTTTTTCTGAAAAAAAAAAGTATTTGCCATCTCACACAAATATCCCACCAAAACAAACAAACAAAAAAATCTAAGTTTGTAATCTATCAGAACTGACTAAACTTGGAAGTAGAGGAAGAGGGAATTAGAGAAAGATGCTAAGAATGAAAACGTCTGTTTCAATAATTCCAGCTCCAAATCATTTACAGACCCTAAAACCACCTCCAAAGTGATAAGAAAGCTCCCCCAAAAGGTGACTGCAAATACAAATCCGTTACTGTATTCTGGCTACTACACTCACTCAAAACTGCTACCATCTCTATACATTGTACCGATGCGTTCACGCTGAGCGCTACAAAATTACTGCCAAATAAGTAAATAAGAGTGCAACAGAAAACCAGTTGCATCGGACTACAAAATACCTTCAGAAGCACTCATTCCCTTTCCCGCGGACAGCACGTGTTTAGCTCTTAAAAGCATCTCCCCCCAACGAGGAGTGAGAATGGTGACCGTCCTCTAACCTAACCGAGGAGGATCTTAAACGTGAAAGGGGATTTCAAGACGGGCTTAGGTTAACTAATCCAACAGCCCCACAGGGCAGACCAGAGCTTTCAACAAATTAGGACCACAGCACAGTGAACAGTGCTACAAATGGGTGGGGGGGTGCAAGGGTGCGCGTGCTCTGGAGACTGGGGAACGGGGGGAACAATTTTTTAAATGAAATCTTTAAACACGTAAAAACCCAAGGCCTGAGTTTCTCGACCGGCCTCCAAACTGCGATTCCACGGACTGCGTGGGGAAGGGACCTAATCCCCAGGCCGCTGAGACGTGGGCGCGGGTGGGGCGGCCTCCCGCACCTGTGCGCCTGAGCGCCCACCCCAGCGCTGAGGACGCGCACCAGACACTCACGTTTTCTGCACCGGCTTCCGCCGCTTGCGACTGGCGTAGGTGATGCTGGCACTGCTGCTGTTCATGGTGCCCGGCTGGCAGCGGCTCCTCCCCGGGCACGGGCGCGGACAGCCGGGTCCCCGGGACCCGGCGGCGACCGGGACGACGGCGGCGGCGGCAGCCGCGCCCGCTCCACCTGCACTCTCTCCGGGCGGTGGCGAAGACGCCACACCCCAAGGGCCTCGGCTCCTGCAGCGCCGAGTCCAGGTGCGCCGCCTGGGCCTGGCGCCGGCGGTCGAGGGGCGGAGACCGGTGAGCCGGGCGACGCAGGTGCCGTCTATACCAGCGGAGGCGGCGCAGAGCTGCCCGCAGGTGAGGCGGCCCGAATGGAGGAGGAGCCTGGGCCGCCTGTTTGGAATCCCAGCCTGGGTCGCGCGCTCTGGCGCCGCGCCCCGTGACCGTCGCCGCGGCCCCTTGGGTAAGGGAGGCGACGCCGCGCTGCTCCCGGGGCTTCCCCGATCCTGGGTACTTCCCGCCTTTGGAGCTCGGACTCCGGCCGCCGCTTTCGGTGCCACCAGCTTCCGCTCGACTACGCGTCTGCCTCTGGTCTGAGCTGGTGGTCCCAGTGAGCTCTCGGAACCTAGCGTCGAGGGGACTCTACAGACGCTGCCTCCCACCACCAATTGCACCGGGTGAATGGCAGAATTGCCCCTGACTCCTCTATGGCCCCGCCCCGCCTCGTGGCCCCGCCCCTATCAGCCCCGCCCCATTCTACTAGACTCCGCCCTCCTTACAGTTCCCTTGAGGGCCCCACCCTCTCGGCACGTGATGACGCAAGGCGTAATGACCCCCTCCCCCACCCGCGGTATCCATGTTCTTGAGGTCAAGGGAAGGAATCTGTGGACACATTTCCAGCCCAGAAAGACGTGTGACAACAAATTATGTGTAGCCAAACCCTTTGTAATTAGACAGTCTCAAGGATAGAAATGCCAAATAGTGAGCTTAAATTCACCTATGTAAGAGACAGTGACGCAGCTAACTTTTGGCTAAGAATTACAGTGAGCTGGCAGATAACCAGTGGAACTATAAATTTTCCTAGAGAAGAAATCTTCAGGAGGCCACATCTGAGTTGAACTTGAAAGCTAGGCGTTTACTTGTCTTTTTGTTTGGGTTTGGTTTTTATCTCCATACTAGACAGTATAGTATTTTTTCCCCAGCCAGAATAACTTTGTTAATCTATAGTCAGATTTCAGTAAGGTAGAAAGGCAACAGGAGAGGATAAGTAGTCTGGTATGGTTGGAGAGAGGAGCTGGAAATGAAATTCAGGAATTCTAGGATCAAATAATAAAGCCTTGATCAAGAGTCCAGATTTTATTCTGCAGTCAATGGAAACATTTTAAGGATCCACAGCAGGAAAATGACATTCTGGTGTCTTGGAAAAGTCACTCTGGAATGAAAGTGCAAACTGGATTACAGGAGAGCAAGACTGGATGCAGGGAGAGTAGTTAGGGAGTTGTTGAAGTAGTCCAGGTAAAAGTCCAGGGAAGTGACAGTGGGCTAGAGAAAAAAAAGAATAGATAATAAGGATATAGATGACGAGAGGAGTATTTTTTTTTGTATGTTTGTTTGTTTGTTTTTGCGGTACCCGGGCCTCTCACTGTTGTGGCCGCTCCCGCTGCGCGGACGCACAGGCTCAGCGGCCATGGCTCACGGGCCCAGCCGCTCTGCGGCATGCGGGATCTTCCCGGACCGGGGCACGAACCCGTGTCCCCTGCATCGGCAGGCGGACTCTCAACCACTGCGCCACCAGGGAAGCCCGAGAGGAGTATGTTTTGCTTGTCAGGAGCAGAAGGGCAACCAGACTAAGATGTCTAGATGAAATCTCACACCATATCCATTCCTACATTTCAAAATGTCATCAAACCATTTCCACCTGATGAATTTGTTACCTCAAATTCAGAACATTGATAAATTGAACATCATTTTCTTTAGCTGAAACCTTGCTCTGTCATTTGCTCAACCATTCTCCAATGAACCTATGAAACATCTTCAGCTCCCCTACCACTTACATCTAAATATTCCAGCAAATACTATTAATTTTGTGCGTAGCAACATCCCTAATTCATCTTCCTCCACCTTATTCTTCAATAATAACACCGAGAGTGCCCAACTCAAATGCCATGTCATTTGCGATTCCTACCCAAATATTGTGGATAATTATCCCCTCCACACATTAATTCAAGTAAGAGATATTTTGAGGGTAACGCCTGTGTGCCAAGATTGTTCTAGTACTAAGGAGACAATGGTGAACAAAGACAGTAAAACACCATACTCTCAGGAAATACTGTAATGGAGAAGTACACAATTCAGTATGGTCTCCTAATAGAGAAATTTGACCTAGTCGTTGAGACAAAGATAGGCTTTCCCAAAATCAAGATGGTTGAGTTGCGGTCTGAAGGATAAAGTCTTAGGAGAAAAGAGGGGAAGGGCATTCCAAGCCAATGAAATAGTACAAGCAACATCCGTTTAGTGGGAAGGAGCCTGGTAAGTAGTCTGATGGACTAAAACAAGTTCAGGATGAGCAGGGGAGAAGGGCACAAATGATCAAATTTGTGTTTCAAAATATCACCATATCTGCAGGGTGTAGAATGGATAAAAGAGGGAGGAGCAGAAAGGAATGGAAATGATACTCCTTAGGAAACCATTAGCAGTAGCCCAGCCAAGGGATGACAATTACTGATTTAAGGGTGGAGATGATAGTGTCGATGGAAAAAAAGTGAATACGTTCCGTAGAATTTGAGGAGTCTTGAAAGATGGAAAGGATGAATATATGACAGTGATGGAAGAGGATGTGTCAAAAACACAATAGCTTTTTGGACTATGTATCAGGCTATGTAATAATGGCACGTGCCGTTGGGAAATTATTAATTTAGCTTCGATCTCTTATGTTTGAGGTACCTTTGAGACATCAGAGGTGTCAAGTAGGCCATAGGATATATAGGTTTGTAACTAAAAGATGTGTGAGCTGGAGAATATCATCTCAGAAATCATTTGCGTTTAAGTGACAAAGAAGAGACTATGAAGGTTGTGGGGTACAAATGTATGCTAGAAAAGGAGGACTGGGCACCAAAAAACTTCAGTATGTAATATCTAATTGCTGGATAGAAGATTATGGTGCTGTAAAACTGAAAAAGAGTTGCTAGAATGGTAACAGGAAAATAAGGAGACTTTTGTCATGGAGGACAAAGTGGAAAAATGTCAGAGTGGTTCACAGTACTGAATGCTGTTGAGAGGTTCAAATAAGATGAGAACTGGAACTGTCCTTTTTGGCTTCTCAAAATGGGGTAATTTGTAAGTTTAGTGAACACCGTTGGTGGGCTAATGGACCTACAAATCACATGGAAGTGGGAACAGAATTGAATTGTAGATGAAGAGGTGACATCGGCAAACACAGACAATTTTTTTTTTTAAAGTTTGTGAAAGTGAGAGACCTAGGATGGCAGCTAGGGAGAGTAAAGGGTTAAATTGGGATACATATATATACATATATTTATTTATTTAATTTTAAGTGGGTGGTACTTAAGCAGATGAGAGAGAAGTGAGAGAGAGATTGAAGTTGACTGTGTAAAGACAAAGAACATTAAGAAGAAGAACTGATACTAAAAATAGTAAAGGCAGGAGGGAAAGAATGCCAAAGCAGAAAGAGGGAGTTAGGATAACTGTAGTTTAGATAATAACAGAAACAGCTCCTCTATTGCTTTACTCTTCAAAGTGGTCCACAGCTTCTCATGACAATTATGGGAAATGCAGAATCTCTGGGTGTCCTTACTGACTCAGAATCTGAATTTAATAAGATCGCCCAGGTGATTCAAAGGTACATGAAGTTTGAGGAATATTACAGAAGCTGGGGGACAGAAGAGTGGTGGGTGAGATAGAGTAGGTTGATAATTTTGGATCAGAAAGATGAAGAAGGTGTGATGAGGAGGTAGCATGACCTACAAAGGGACAGGTGTGTTTTGTGGGTGATGGTTTTTGTTTTATTTTAATTTTACAAGACTGTAAGGTAATGTGGCAATAGGGAACTAGGTGGACATCAACACTATATCCTGTATATGTGATGAAAGAAAATAATTAGGCACCATTTGGGACCTGATAGCCTTGGGGAGAGCTAGCTTTTAGTTTAAGGCAAAAGGTGGAACGAGTTCCCAAAGAAGACAGTGCATACAGGGGAGTTTGCTGTTTATGGATTAGCAATTCCAGGGACACAGAATCAAACATCTTTATCTTACCTTCTCTTTTATTTCCCCATCTCTGTATTATTATCCATAGCCATTCTGTCTAAAATGTATAAAGTGTAAACAAATAATTTCCTCCTTGCATAGGAACTATAAGGGTGAAAAATGCATAACAAAACATAATTTATCGATTCTGTGCCTTAAAGTGCTTTTTCAGAAAAGGGATATACTAACTGTACAAAATCCCATAAATCAATCTTAATCTACTGTTTTAAAAATAGTCCACACTTTTTAAGGTTGTTAGTTATTTACTACAATCCTTTGCTATCTTATTTTGTCCTACTTGCATATCCCTATTTCCTATTTGACTTTTGGATTCTGTTTGACTTTATTTTACTAATTGATCTTTATACCAGGATTAAAATAGAATATCAATAAGATTTTCAGAATTCATTTCATTTTAATAGTGACATGCACTTCCTTAAAATGTGTGCTTACTATGTCAATAAAATCAGGCTTTGTACTAGAATGCCATTAAAAAAAACAAGAATGAGTTGCCACTTTCTAGAAACTATCACCCTCTACTTCTAATATCACCACTGTAGAACATGGTTCTCAAAGTGTGGTTTGTGGCCTTTGCTAAGATTTTAAAATTTTCTATGAGCAATTTTTATGTAATAACATGGCTTTTTCTGCTATAAAGCTACAGTCATCAAAACAGTATGGTACTGGCACAAAAACAGAAATATGGATCAATGGAACAGAATAGAAAGTCCAGAGACAAACCCGCGCACCTATGGGCACCTAATCTATTACAAAGGAGGCAAGGATATACAACAGAGAAAAGACAGTCTCTTCAATAAGTGGTGCTGAGAAAACTGGACAGTTACATGTAAAGGAATGAAATTAGAACATTCTCTAACACCATATACAAAAATAAACTCAAAATGGATTAAAGACCTAAATGCAAGATCCGATACTATAAAACTCTTAGAAGAAAACATAGTCACAACACTCTGACATAAAGCACAGCAAGATATTTTCTGATCCACCTGCTAGAGTAATGAAAATATAAACAAGGTCTTCCCTGGTGGCATAGTGGTTAAGAATCCACCTGCCAACGCAGGGGACATGGGTTCTAGCCCTGGCCCAGGAAGATCCCACGTGCCACAGAACAACTAAGCCTGCGTGCCACAACTACTGAAGCCCGTGTGCCTAGAGCCCATGCTCTGAAACGAGAAGCCACGACAAGGAGAAGCCCATGAACCGCAACAGAGTAGCCCCCACTCCCCCGCAACTAGAAAAAGCCCGCGTGTAGCAACAAAGACCCAACACAGCCAAAAATAAAAACAAATAAATTTATTTTTAGGAAAAGAAAATATAAACAAAAATAAATAAACGGGACCTAATTAAATGTAAAAGCTTTCGCACAGCAAAGGAAACCATAAGCAAAATGAAAAGACAGGACTTTCCTGGTGGCGCAGTGGTTAAGAATCCGCCTGCCAATGCATGGGACACGGGTTTGATACCTGGTCTGGGAAGATCCCACATGCTGCAGAGCAACTAAGCCTGTGTACCGCAACTACTGAACCCGTGGCTCTAGAGCCTATGAGCCTCAACTACTGACGCCCATGCACCTAGAGCCTGTGCTTCACAACAAGAGAAGCCACCTCAATGAGAAGCTGCGCACCTCAGCGAAGAGTAGCCCCTGCTCCCCGCAACTAGAGAAAGCCTGCATGCAGCAACAAAGACCCAATGCAGCCAAAAGTAAATAAATAAAATAAATAATTTTTTTTTTTAAATCATGAAAATAAATGTTTAAAAAACAATGAAAAGACAACCCACAGAATCAAGAAAGTATTTGCAAATGAACTGACTGACAAGGAACTGCCAAAATATACAAACAGCTCATGCAGCTCAATATCAAAAAACAAACAAATAAACAAAAAAAAAACCCAGAACAAACAACCCAATCAAAAAATGGGTGGAAGATCTAAATAGACCTTTCTCCAAAGATGACACACAGATGACCAAAAGGCCCATGAAAATATGCTCAGCATCCCTAATTATTAGAGAAATGAAAATCGGAACTACAAGGAGATACTAAGTCACACCAGTCAGAATGGCCATCATCAAAAAATCTACAAACAATAAATTTTGGAAAGGGTGTGGAGAAAAGGGAACTCTCCTGCACTCTTTGTGGGAATGTAACTTGGTACAGCCTCTATGGAGAACAGTATGGAGGTTCCTGAAAAGACTGAAAAAAAAGCTACCATATGATCCAGCATTCCCACTCCTGGGCATATATCTGGAGAAAACCATAATTCAAATAGATACACGTATCCCAATGTTCACTGCAGCACTATTTACAATAGCCAAGGCATGGAAGCAACCTAAATGTCCATTGACATAGGAATGGATAAAGAAGATGTGATAATATATACAATGGAATATTACTCAGCGATAAAAAAGTGAAATAATGCCATTTGCAGCAACATGGATAGACATAGACATGGTCATACTGAGTGAAGTAAGTCAGAGAAAGACAAATATCATGTGATATCGCTTATATGTGGAATCTTTTAAAAATGGTACAAATGAACCTATTTACAAAACAGAAATAGAGTCACAGATGTAGGAAACAAACTTATGGTTACCACGGGGGAAGGGGGGGAGGGACAAATTGGGAGATTGGGATTGACATATACACACTACAACTAATAAGAACCTACTGTATAGCACAAGGAACTCTACTCAGTACTCTGTAATGACCTATATGGTAAGAGAATCTAAAAAAGAGTGGATATATGTATAACTGATTCACTTTGCTGTACAGCAGAAACTAACACAACATTGTAAATTAAATATACTCCAATAAAAATTAATTTTAAAATAAGATAAAAATAAAATCACACCTTCCAAAAAATGACTTTTTCTTATAAAATTAACTTGCCTCTAAGAGTTTATGAATATTTGACTGCCTTTTCCAAAGCAACATTATCCTTTTATTTAGTTTAGGTGAGATTACTTTCTGAGGTTTATGATGCAGCTTTATATATATGGGTTCTTTTTTCCTGCTAAATGTTATGAGAAAAAGAAATAAGTTTTAGGAATGCTACAATAAATAGCAGCTGTTTTACAATATAAAAGAACTGAAGTGAATGCTAACCTTATTCTCTCCGAGTATGTTCATTTATTCATTTCATCCAGCAAGGTTTTAGCTTCTATAATATACCAGACAGTGGGATGTGGTGCTGGTACCAGACATATTCCTAGCCTCTTAGAGCTTACATTCTAATGAGAGAGAGAAGTTATACAAGTAGTTATACAAATAAATATATAATTGTCACTATGATAAGAGCTATGAGATGAGTACTCTGAGAATGTGTAATAGGTGAATTTGCCTTGGTTAAGGGAGACTGCCCTGAGGCAAATTGTGAGACACAGGTAAGTGTTTTGTAGGTGACATGGGGAGGGAAAGTGCACCCCAAGCAGACAGATATTTATTACAATTTTTACCTTCTTTTCAATCCTGCAGCTTCTTACCCCAGGCCTTCAGAATGATCTATTTCACTTATCCTCTGCTTCTACATTTTACATCACATATTACATTTACATTAAATATGTTAGAGAGCATAGCCCATCCTTCACAAACTGTGTACTGGGGCACCCCAAGGGCACCACAACAAACTCAAAGGGGCACCTCTTAGAGCTTACATTCATGGGATATTTAAAATTTTCAAGGCCAACACAGTGACATCAGTTGGACACCATGCAAAACAGTACCTCCAATTCGACCTTCAACATGAAATTGTACTCAGTCCTTTTGATGACATCTTTTGAGGCAGGGTTTTGTAAGTTGCTGTTATAAAACACAAGAACCATGGGAAAATGCCTGTGGAACAGGAAATGAGGACACTGGTTTCCCATCCAATTCCAAGGTTTCAGAATTTGTAAAGTACCCAATAAACATGTACACGCCACTAAGAATGTAACAAAAAGTTTTAAAAATGTACGTGTATTATTTTTTTAATAACAACGAAGTTGTTAGGACAAACCTACATAATAAGTTTGGACCTAGCTACTTAATAAATGGAATTGTTAGGTATTTCTTTTAGCCTCCACACCATGAAAACATTTCTGAGACAAAAAGAGAGCCATGAACTGGAAAGTCTGGGAATCTTTGGCATAGCTAAACCCTTCATTAACAGATGAGAAACCTGAGATAAAGTACCCCGCTAGTCAGAGCCTAGAATTGAGGTCTTGTGACTTCTATTCCAGTCAAAAATATATAATTTATCTCACTGTGAACTTGTTTGATTCATTTCTTGAAAAATAATCAGTTTACGAGTTGCTTGCTCTAACACAAAATAACAGACATAAGTATCTAAGGGCTATTTCTAAATGCATAAGGCCCTCTTTCCTTGCTTGGATATGCTACACAATGTCATAGTCAGAAGCCAAAAGAAAAGTAATACCTTTTTTTAAATTTTAACATCTTACTGGAGTATAATTGCTTTACAATGGTGTGTTAGTTTCTGCTTTATAACAAAGTGAATCAGCTATACACATACATATCTCCGCATGTCTCCTCCCTCTTGCGTCTCCCTCCCATCCTCCCAATCCCACGCCTCTAGGTGGTCATAAAGCACGGAGCTGGTCTCCCTGTGCTATGCGGCTGCTTCCCACTAGCTATCTATTTTACATTTGGTAGTGTATATAAGTCCATGCCACTCTCTCACTTTGTCCCAGCTTACCCTTCCCCCTCCGTGTCCTCAAGTCCATTCTCTATGTTTTCATCTTTATTCCTGTCCAGCCCCTAGGTTCTTCAGAACCTTTTTTTTTTTAGATTCCATATATATGTGTTAGCATACAGTATTTGTTTTTCTCTTTCTGACTTACTTCACTCTGTATGACAGACTCTAGGTCCATCCATCTCACTACAAATAACTCAATTTTGTTTCCTTCTATGGCTGAGTAATACTCCATCCTATATATGTGCCACATCTTCTTTATCCATTCATCTGTTAACGGACACTTAGGTTGCTTCCATGTCCTGGCTATTGTAAATAGAGCTGCAATAGACATTGTGGTACATGACTTTTTTTGAATTATGGTTTTCTCAGGGTATATGCCCAGTAGTGGGATTGCTGGGTCATATGGTAGTTCTATTTTTAGTTTTTTAAAGAACCTCCATAGTGTTCTCCATAGTGGCGGTACCAATTTACATTCCCACCAACAGTACAAGAAGGTTCCCTTTTCTCCACACCCTCTCCAGCATTTATTGTTTCTAGATTTTTTGATGATGGCCATTTCTGACTGGTGTGAGCTGATACCTCATTGCAGTTTTGATTTGCATTTCTCTAATGATTAGTGACGTTGAGCATTCTTTCATGTGTTTGTTGGCAATCTGTATATCTTCTTTGGAGAAATGTCTGTTTAGGTCTTCTGCCCATTTTTGGATTGGGTTGTTTGTTTTTTTATTATTGAGCTGTGTGAGCTGCTTGTCAATTTTGGAGATGAATCCTTTGTCAGTTGCTTCATTTGCAAATATTTTCTCCCATTCTGAGGGTCGTCTTTTTGTATTGTTTATGGTTTCCTTTGCTGTGCAAAAGCTTTTAAGTTTCATTAGGTCCCATTTGTTTATTTTTGTTTTTATTTCCATTTCTCTAGGAGGTGGGTCAAAAAGGATCTTGCTGTGATTTATATCATAGAGGCTTCTGCCTATGTTTTCCTCTGAGTTTTATACTGTCTCTCCTTACATTTAGGTCTTTGATCTATTGTGAGTTTATTTCTGTGTATGGTGTTAGAGAGTGTTCAAATTTCATTCTTTTACATGTAGCTGTCCAGTTTTCCCAGCACCACTTATGGAAGAGACTCTCTTTTCCCCATGTTATATTCTTGTCTCCTTTATCAAAAATAAGGTGACCATATGTGTGTGGGTTTATCTCTGGGCTTTCTATCCTGTTCCATTGATCTATATTTCTGTTTCTGTGCTAGTACCATACTGTCTTGATGACTGTAGCTTTGTACTATAGTCTGAAGGCAGGTAGCCTGATTCCTCCAGCTCCATTTTTCTTTCTCAAGATTTCTTTGGCTATTTGGGGTCTTTTTGTTTCCATAAAAATTGTGAATTTTTTTGTTCTAGTTCTGTGAAAAATGCCATTGGTAGTTTGATAGGGATTGAATTGAATCTGTAGATGGCTTTGGGTAGTAGAGTCATTTTCACAATGTTGATTCTTCCAATCCAAGAACATGGTATATCTCTCCATCTCTTTGTATCATCTGTAGTTTCTTTCACCAGTGTCTTATAGTTTTCTGTATACAGGTCTTTTCTCTCCTTAGGTGGGTATATTCCTAGGTATTCTATTCTTTTTGTTGCAGTGGTAAATGGGAGTGTTTCCTTAATTTCTCTTTCAGATTTTTCATCATTAGTGTATAGGAATGCAAGAGATTTCTGTGCATTAATTTTGTATCCTGCTACTTTACCAAATTCATTGATTAGCTCTAGCAGTTTTCTGGTAGCATCCTTAGGATTCTCTATGTATAGTATCATGTCATCTGCAAACAGTGACAGCTTTACTTCTTCTTTTCCGATTGGGGTCCTTTTATTTCTTTTTCTTCTCTGATTGCTGTGGCTAACACTTCCAAAACTATGTCGAATAAGAGTGGTGAGAGTGGGCAACTTTGTCTTGTTCCTGATCTTAGAGGAAATGGTTTCAGTGTTTCACCATTGAGAGCAATGTTGGCTGTGGGTTTGTCATATATCGCCTTTATTATGTTGACATAAGTTCCCTCTGTGCCTACTTTCTGGAGAGTTTTTATCATAAATGGGTATTGAATTTTGTCGAAAGCTTTTTCTGCACCTATTGAGATTACCACATGGTTTTTATCCTTCAGTTTGTTAACATGGTGTATCACGTTGATTGATTTATGTATATTGAAGAATCCTTGCATTCCTGGGATAAATCCCACTTGATCTTGGTGTATGATGCTTTTAATGTGCTGTTGGATTCTGTTTGCTAATATTTTGTTCAGGATTTCTGCCTTGATGTTCATCAGTGATATTGGCCTGTAGTTTTCTTTCTTTGTGACATCCTTGTCTGGTTTTCGTATCAGGGTGATGGTGATCTTGTAGAATAAGTTTGGGAGTGTTCCTCCCTCTGCTATATTTTGGAAGAATTTGAGAAGGATAGGTGTTAGCTCTTCTCTAAATGTTTGATAGAATTGGCCTGTGAAGCCATGTAGTCCTCTTTTGTTTGCTGGAAGATTTTTAATCACAGTCTCAATTTCAGTGCTTGTGATTGGTCTGTTTATATTTTCTATTTCTTCCTGGTTCAGTCTCAGAAGATTGTGCTTTTCTATGAATTTGTCCATTTCTTCCAGGTTGTCCATTTTATTGGCATATAGTTGCTTGTAGTAATCTCTCATGATCCTTCATATTTCTGCAGTGTCAGTTAATACCTTTTAAGCTAATATTAATCTTAACACTGATAGAGAAACTACAATAAAATGTAGGAATAATTTGTTGTTGGTCAAAATTACTTCTATTTACTTATGAAGAATGCTTTGTCATCAGAAAGTCAAGATTTTTAACAATGAGAAAACATTACCTGTTAAAATATTAACATATATCAGGTTTAGATTTTGACTTTTGCTTGCTGGACATTTTATTCTTGTAACATGAAATTTGATTATGAAAAAGTTATTAAGAAGCTTTATATTTTACATGCTAAGATTCATATCTGACAGTTTATTAAATAATGTATATGTATAAATATCTTGTGCTTAAAGTTATTTAGCTTTTGGTATAAATATATTTAAGATTTACATAACAATACATATTTCATGCATTTAAAATCATGATATAGAAGATACTGAAATGATGTTCAAATATATTTATATTAGATAAATATTTTAAAAGAAAATTATATTAACATGATAAGAAAAACTTAAGGAAATATAAATTATTATGACACTCTGTCCTAAAATCTATAATTTAGATCTGCTAAACTTTAAAAGACGAGCACATTCTTATGCATATTAAAAAACAAAAACGATGTATCCTTTGTTGAAAATATTTAACTTGAATTCAATCGTTCTGTAGACAATGACCCTCAACTTTTATTGTACATTGTGATCTCCAAGGAGCTTTAAAAAATACTGATGCCTAGGGCCCCTTCAAGAGATTTTGATTTAGTTGATTTAGGTTGTGGCCTGGACATCAGGACTTTTAAAGGTGATAATTATGTTGTGGTTGTGAATGAGATCTCAGGAAATGCATGCTGCAGCATTCAAGTATGAAATATCCTCATGTCTGCAACTTATTTAAGAAAAAAATGTATATGCACATATATATGTATATTTATATGTATACCCAATTGTGAAGGGAATATAGGTATTTGTTGTGTTAGTCTTTCAATTTTTCCATATGTTAAAAGTGTTCACAATAAAAAGAGAAAAGAATAAGTGCAAAACAAATAGCCATTTACCCTCAAGTTTAGAATTTCCAGACAAAATATTTCTTTCAGACCTGATAACTGTTTCAGTGAGACCAGGACTGATATATTACCCACCCAGCTCTTATATGAGATAAAGCTTTGGAACTTTCTCTTGCCCTTTATGTTCCAGGAAACAGATGGAAGATAACTGAAAGAAGACACAAATGAAATTTATGCACTTCTCTGGTTTGAGAACAAACTTAGAAGCCGAGATTCCCATTTGGCACCATCTGTGGACTGAAGGATGTATGTGTACAGTAGTTAGTTGTGCATTTCAAGAACTTAGCTGGTGTAAGTTAACAACAAATTATTCATTTTGCTGTATCCACCAGTTACTTACATATACTAAAACGCCAATAGTTTCCATTACCTTACAAATATTTTTCACTTGTTCTTGTACTATAAATTTGAAATGTCTTTGTTATCCACTTTTTTGCTTATACTCCCTGACTTGCGTAAGACTTCACAGTGCATCAGTAATCAGGATTTACGTCTGTAAGGCTTACATGCTAAATTAATAGCTTTTTAAAAATCTTTTGGGAAAAATGTTAACTTGCACCGCAAGTTCAATCTTTTCACATTAATCCTATGTCAAACGAGTATAATAAGTAAGGCTCTCAGGACCCTCCTAAATCAACCTCTATAGCAAGCATCAGAAAGATCTGCCATTACCTGATTGGTAAGTAGATAATGATAAAGTATTATTATTATGTAATATGTAATATTATTATTATGTAATAATTACATAATTAATCAAGGGGATGTAGCTGAGGGTGGAGTGTCCTGTGTAACAGTGGGTTCTCCACCCTTCCCTTCTAAGGCAGGGTGAAAGAATTTCCCTTGTAAAACTGTAAACTTCAGTTGAGTTGCTTTCCTGCCTGAACATCGATCGACTTCCCATCTGCCTTTAGAGTGGCAAGGAGTCCTAATGGGGATGGCTTAGAAAGATTCAATTTATTCCCAGCTTTTGGATAAACCTTGCACATTCTTTTCGTCCCTGCTTCAGGTTGAATCCATTCTGTTTATCTGGGTCTATAAATAATCACATAAAGCAAATGTGTTTCTGAAAAAAAGCATGGAAATCAATAATTGTTTTGGAGTACATCCGTATTTGATGGAATACCAACTGGATTATTTTATAATGTAAACAATCCTTATCTAAACTCTTCAGGAAATAGGATTTTCAATTATTTAATTTATTAAACATTAGAGTTTTCCATATTTACTTATTTAAACTAAGATTTATGTCAACTTTTTGCATGATTCTTTAAGCAAAGCATCACTACCACCAGCACCCAAACATACACCTGTGTTAATCAAAATACCAATCTAAATCCTGCTAGAGTGTTTTGACAGTAGATGAAAAGCATATGAAAGGTAAAAAATGCAAACTTTAACTCTTTTTATTCTTGAACAGCTCAGAGGTAAATGCTAACTTGGGCAAGAACTGAATGATATTTTTATGTAGTAACATGATTTAACCCCCTCTTTTAATTTTCACATAGTATTATCAAGTCTAAATATACATGTTATCTAGTAATTTATATTTTTCTTTTAATGTATAGATAAGAAATTTCTGTACTTATATCATTAAATGTGCATATAAAACTATGTTCCCAAAATTGCTTTAAAAAGCATTTGGAATGAAAGTTGTGATTTAATTTATATTAATGAGATATTACAGAGATATTAAAATTTTTCCATTTGTCCAAGTATTTTATTTGCATATTCCATATTTTTAATTTCAATATTGAAGTATACACTTAGGAAGGTTTCTCAAAGAAGAGTTTCAGTCTTCTGTTTTTCTTTTATGCATGATTAAAATTCAAGAGGATTTAGCACCCCATATCTTTTCTTTTTAAATGTTTTCCCTGCATCATTAGCAGAAAATGCAAATTAAAATAAAGATGAGGTACAAATATTGCCGTATTGGCTGTCTTTCCCAGCAGAAAGACAGCCACTAATGTATTCTAACGATGTCCTTTCCCCCATTTTAATAAGAAGGTTTGTGTTGTTCTGACATTAAATGGATTAAGCAGCAAGCCTGCTGAGAAAAATACTCAAAGGTATTAAACCCCTGCAGTGTTGGTTTAACTGTAAGTACTGTAAAATAAGATTAAGTCTTAGTTTGGAAGAAGAACTAGATTTGACATAAGACTAAAAGGTAACAATATTCACAGATGCCTGAAGTAATGCTTCATTGAAAATATAATTAGCACAAGATTTGAAAATATGTCTCCTTTGGCAAATGTCTTCAGAGAGTAATGAGTGCTGTAGACTGATGTAGTGGAAAGAGCACTGGGCAAGTGGCCAAAAATCTTTGAATTCAAGTTTGTTGCTCTAGCACTTGCTAGTTCTGTGATCTTGGATAATAAATTGCTAAAATCTTCAAATCGCATAAGGTGGATGTGGCCGGTTGTAACCATTGTCCACTTTGTAGTGTGCATCTCTGTGCTGCAGAAGCTTGAAGGCTAAAAACTGCACTTCCCAGATTCCTGCGCAATTAAAGTTGCAGGTGCAAATTAGGTTCAGCCAATTAGATGCCCTTGTTGAGATTTAGAAGGCAGAAGTCAAGTGGAGGTCATCTTCCTGCTGCTTGCACTGTTTTCTGCTAATAAAGATTGTGAAGACGTGATTTTTGTTTGATAGGTTCCAGCATCCAAGTTCTGCATTTCATGGGTTTTGAGAGGTTGTTGCAGTGGCAGCAGTGGTGGTTTTCTAATTCCTTACTTGTAGCTGCAGCGGTGCGTGTTTGAACTCAAATTCTGTAGTGACTTCTGGATTCCTCACCTTTCTGACTGAAGCAGAAGTAGTGGTTCCCCTAATAGGTCAGTTCTGCCATGTTCTGGAAACATTTCTGGATGCCCTGCCTAGAGCCTCCATCTCTAGCCTTTCCAATTATTTTGTAAGCTTTTAATGCCCTGTATTTAGTTTCCATCTACTTAAAGAAACTGGAGCTTATTCTGTTTCCTGTCCTGATACACACATATGCAAATTTCATTCAAACCTCAAAGGGTCATTGAGAAAACCAAACTGTACTATCTAAGTGTATTTAATATTGCTTCCTTTTTTTAAAAAAAAAGGGGTATTCATGACATGACAAGTGGCTGCTAAAAATATCTCGTGGTATTTTCCTGTCATTAATTTTACTCAGATAATATTGTTCCAAACAAATTTTGTGAAATATTGGTTCTGTTGGGCGAATAACACAGGAGCAGCAATTGCACATTCTACAGGTATCTAGACATTCTAAGTCTCTAGTCCTAAGAATGCCCACGAGTTTGAATGATACCTTTCTAATAAGTGAAATGAAAAATCTTCACTTCAATTTTATATTTTCCTGTTATTGTTACATTTTTATCATAATAATTAGAAGCACTATGATGAATCTGTAAGTGGAAACGGACTGACAGACATAACTATGTCCGTCAAGATTTTGAGCAGATTTGGAAAAAGTTTGCTCTGTGCTCTCTGACCTCATACTTTCTAAAGTAATAAAATAATCTTTTTTATCATCTTTCCCCCCCCAGAAACAGTTTTCGTTGCATCTGCAGAGCCAAGAAACCTTTTATCTTTAAACCAGCCCGCATGCCAAACCACCATTAAGGCACGAGTATTCTTTATTTTTTTAAATACATCTTTATCGGAGTATAATTGCTTCACAATACTGTGTTAGTTTCTGTTGTACAACAAATTGAATCAGCCATCTGCATACATATATCCCCATATCTCCTCCCTCTTGCGTCTCCCTCCCACCCTCCCTATCCCACCCGCTCTAGGTGGTCACAAAGCACCGAGCTGATCTCCCTGTGCTATGTGGCCGCTTCCCACTAGCTAGCTATTTTACATTTGGTAGTGTATATATGTCGATGCTACTCTCACTTCATCCCAGCTTACCCCTCTCCCCAGCCCCCGTGTCCTCCAGTCCATTCTCTACATCTACGTCTTTATTCCTGCCCTGCCACTGGGTTCATCAATATCATTTTTTTTCTTTAGATTCTACATATATGCGTTAGCATATGGTATTTGTTTTTCTCTTTCTGACTTAACTTCACTTAGTATGATAATCTCTAGTTGCATCCATGTTGCTGCAATGGCATTATTTTGTTCTTTTTATGGCTGAGTATTATTCCATTGTATACATATGCCACATCTTCTTTATCTATTCATCTGTCGATGGACATTTAGGGGAGAACTGGAGAGTGTTTATCATAATAGAGGTCCAAGTGAATGAATTTAAGTCATGAGGGATCAAAACCATTCCTAGTTTCATCTATATATATATAGATGCATATGTGTGTGTGTATATGTGTGTGTGTGTGTGTGTGTGTGTTTGTCTGTCTGTCTGTCTCAAGGGCACAGAAGAAGACACACATAGAAATGGAGATGAGTCAGGAGCCAGGCTGAAACCAGAGTGATGTAGCAAAGTCAGGAAATATGTAACTGATTTGAAGAATATTCTATCAATCTCATAAAGTACTTGCTTGTGCCATGTGTTTGTTACTTAACTTTTTAATTTTATCATATTATTTCTAATTTTTTTCATTAATAAGCCATAATTCACATGCAATTGAAAACCATGTTGGTGAAATGTTAAGTGCTTAATCAATATGTGTTTGAGTTGAATTTATATACTTAACACAACATAGCCTGAACATTTGATTGTTGAACTTAAACAACCTAAAAATTACATTCATGCTATGTTTAATTATTGGTTTGATAACTGTCAAGTTTTCTCAGCTACAACGTTTCTTTTTTTCAGATGTCAGTAACAAGTTTGATATATTGCTTGTAATTCAAGATAATCTAGGTAATTTGCTTTATATGCTGAAGCTAGATCATTTCATTAATTGGACAGTATAATATTTATTTGATAGGCATAAAGGATGCATTCATTCAACAAATATTTAAGTACCTGAGTGCACTGAGTAATGGGGATAGCATCAAGAATAAGACATGGTCCTTGCCTCGCTTTCAGAAAATATACTGAGTATTGGGGTGAGGGGAGTGAACAGGAAATCACAATGGAGTGTGATGAGTTTGAAGATTATGGCAAACACAAGTTACCCTGAAAGCACGTTAAAAGGATGCCCAGTCTAACCTCAGGGGTTCTGAAGTGATAAGCTAACTGCTGAAGACCAGGCATTACCCAGCAAACAGGGCTTGAGGAAGTCAGAAAAAACCTGGGGCAAGGTCTGAAGGTAGTGAAAGGAAAGTCTTGCTAGGTTCATGAAAGGTTTAAAGACAGAGGCAAAATTATTTAATTACTTACATTTTTCTGCTGTTATATTCAGTTCTGATTCAGATTTCATTTGATTCTAGCTCATATCTTAAAATCTAACAAAATTACCTCAAATCAAAAGAACACACTGGGAATAATATATTTTAAAATAACATTTCATTAACAATTATTATTTCTAAAATGTTCTCAAGGGAAAAATTCTTTTCCTTCTGTTTTAGGGCACATTCCTAAGAGCTTTTACAGAGGGAGGGCTCTCAGGAGAAGAGGATGTAAGAAGTAGGACAGGGAGGGGGAGGACCTAGGCAGGACAGTGGTCGCAGCTGGAGCCAGCCTGCAATGTGAACTGTATCACAGAGTCGGTCCCACCTAGAGGCAAGAAGCCTGGCTCGCGTCAGGGAGGAAGGAAGGAAGGATGGATAACCTCCTGGATGCAGGACATAGAGGCTTCCATAAAGCAGAGGGAAACGTTAAGGAGAAGGGAAAGCAGTGAGCCTGGTCAGCCAACACTCAGAGCACCCGGGGGATGGGTGCAGCTGCCCACAGCACCTGGTAAAGGGGATCTGGGTGAGGAATCAACAGGACCTTCTAAACGTTATTTCTTACATTTCAGGAATTCTAAGTTCCAACAGCAACAAAAAAGACTTGCTCAAATGTCTAGTATACGTTCATGTATCATAAAACTTAACTGGTTTTGTTGATTTTTAGAAAAATAAGGGGAATAAAGAATTATGTGCTATATATGTAGCCTAAGACACAGCTATATGACAGTATGATCTCAGTCTTGGTGAGGTCAGAGTCATTTCTTCTCAGTTTTATTCTATACTAGAAACCTGCCAAAACAGACATTAGCTATTACGTTGGAAAAGAACAGTCACACTGAACTGTTTTATAGTTGTTTTTTTTAGACAAAGCCTTAGTTTATTTTCTTTAGTCTTTCTTCCTATGATTTTTCTTTTGTCTTTTAAAATTTATTATATTTTCCCTTTGCAAAATTTTCTCTCTCCTTTTCCTCTCTCCCTTCCTTCTTTTTTTTCTTCCTTTTTTTTTTTCTTTCTTTCTCTTCCCAGTGAGTGTTATAAACTGCCTGTCATAGAATGAGCAAAGCTAAACCTGGAATCAGAACACATTGTTTTAGGAAATTAAGTATATTCTTATTTTTTTTTCACTTTGCATTCACCTAAAACCTTGTGAACCTTTTCATGATTGTGGTCTTCTCTGAATTTTAATCTCTGATATACTTCCAAAGTACCTCCCCAATATACTGAGTAAAATTTATTGTGTTTCATCATCATTTCACTTTGATGAATTTATAGAATGTTCTTTGAAACAATGTTCTTGAGAAAGGTAAGTTCCTTGGATATCCCATAACCTAGGGAGCAGTATTTCCTAAAACTTTTGTACTTAGCTAAGTTGCTTACCTATCTCTGTATGGAGTCAACTTGTCATGAAGACAAAATTAATATTTCATTTTCATTTGGTCAAGAACACATAAAACATTTACTGCAGCACACACATCTTTCAGGAATGCAGAATCATAAATAATTAGTTATATACACTTCTTATGACATAAGGTGACTTTTACAACGTACTGTGCTACTGTTTAAGTGCTCACCACGAGGTACTGCACCCGTGAAGACATTACAGGCTGGCCTAATTTAGTTCTAATAATTTTGAACTTTTTTCTTTCTTTTTTGCTACAGGTAGTGGCTCCATTGATGATGATATAAAACTCTGACATGGGCCTTCCCTGGTGGCACAGTGGTTGAGAGTCCACCTGCCAATGCACGGGACACCGGTTCGTGCCCCGGTCCGGGAAGATCCCACATGCCGCGGAGCGGCTGGGCCCGTGAGCCATGGCCGCTGAGCCTGTGCGTCCGGAGCCTGTGCTCCGCAACGGGAGAGGCCACAACAGTGAGAGGCCTGCATACCACCAAAAAAAAAAAAAAAAAAAAAAAGACATGATTATTGTGATTACATTCTATTTTTAAATATCTGTTTTATGATGTATAGCAAGCAAAATATTAGTCATAATGGGAATTCAGTCATTGGTTTACTCAACTGTTGGATGCGGTGTTGTGTGTCCATCCCTAGGCCAATGACCTGTCTTTGTTATTGTGATGAAACTTACAAGAGCATGAATAGCTTGATGCGTTCATGTTAGTACAAACTGTATTAGTCAGAAGAAGGCTGATTAAATGGCCCACTGTCTTCCTTTGGATTTATTAGCTCTGTAAGAAGTCATTTTTTTGTTTGTTTGGTTGGGTTTTTTTGCGGTACGCGGGCCTCTCACTGTTGCGGCCTCTCCCGTTGGGGAGCACAGGCTCCGGAGGCGCAGGTTCAGCGGCCATGGCTCACAGGCCCAGCCGCTCCGCTGCATGTGGGATCTTCCCGGACTGGGGCACGAACCCGTGTCGCCTGCATTGGCAGGCGGACTCTCAACCACTGCGCCACCAGGGATGCCCTGTAAGAAGTATTTTGATTAAAAAATGTTTTAATACTTTCTATATAGCATTCACTTTCTCTATAGCTTTTGTAAACCACAATTGTTTTCAATTCTCAACAATGAATAAAATCTATCTTTTCCATTTAATCGGCTTTTAAAAGATGAAAATTAGTGTTTATCGGATATAGGCCCTCAGCATTTTACATACTTCCTTTCATTTAGTCTTACCACAACCCTATGAAACAGGTGTTTTTTAAAAAAAATTGTAAGAAAATTTACATACCATAAAATTCGCCACTTTAAAGTGTACAATTGAGTGCTTGTTGGTGCACTCACAAGGTGATGAAACCATGAATTCTAATTCCAGAACATTTTCATCACCCCAAAAAGAAACCGTGGACTCATTAGCAGTCACACTCCCTTCCCCCTCCTGCCAGCTTTTAGAAAACCACTAATCCACTTTCTGCCTCTAGGGATTTGTCTATTTTGGACATTTCATATAAATGGAATCGTACAATAAATGGCCTTTTGGATTAACTTCTTTCATTTGGCATGATATCTTCAAGGTTCATCCATGCCCTACGTGTATCAATATTTCATTCCTTTTTATGGCTGAATAACATATTGTGTTGGTATATCACATTTTGACTATCCATTCATCAGTTGATGGACAATTGGGTTGTTTCCATTTTTTGGCTATTTTGCATAACGCTACTATGAACATTCACATACAATTTGTGTGTGGACATATGTTTTCATCTCTTGCGTATATATCTAGAAGTAAAAATGCTGGGTCATAGAGTAACTCTATGTTTAACTTTCTGAGGAATTGTTTTCCAAGTGGCTGCACCATTTTACGTCCCCACCAGCAATATATGAAGGTTCCAGTTTCTCCACATCCTTGCCAAAACTTGTTATTACTGCTCTTTTTTATTGTAGCCATCTTAGAAAATATGCAGTGGTGTTTCACTGTAGTTTTGATTTTAATTTCACATGTCGTGAGGCATCTTTTTATGTGCTTATTGGCTATTTGTATATCTTCTATGGAAAAATGTCAATTCAAATCCTTTGCCCATTTCAATTAGGTTACTTTGTTGTTGTGTTATGGGAGCATTTCGTATATTCTGACTACCACACTCTTATCAGATATAAGACTTGCGAATATTCTCTTCCAGTCTGTGGGTTGCCTTTTCACTATCTTAATTAATAGTGTCCTTTCATGCACAAAAGTTTTAAATTTGGATGAAGTCCAATTAGTCTATTTTTTTCTTTTGCTGCTTATGCTTTCAGTGTCGCATCTCAGAAACCATTGCCAAATCCAAGGTCATAAAGATTTGCCCTTGTATTTTTTTCTAACAGTTTCCGAGTTTTAGTTATTACACTTTGGTATTTATTTGATCCACTTTGAATTAACTTTTGTACATAATGTGAGGTAAGGGTCCAATCTCATTCTTTTGCATCTGGATATCCAGGAGTCCTGGCACTTTTGTTGAAAAGACGATTCTTTCACCCATCGAATTGTGTGGGCATCCTCCCTCCAGTGTAAGTCATTGGCTTCTTTTTATCTTTTTTTTTTTTTTTTTTTCTTTTTTGCTGTACGCGGGCCTCTCACTGTTGTGGCCTCTCCCGTTGCGGAGCACAGGCTCCGGACGCACAGGCTCAGCGGCCATGGCTCACGGGCCCAGCCGCTCCGCGGCATGTGGGATCTTCCCAGACCAGGGCACAAACCCGTGTCCCCTGAATCGGCAGGCGGACTCTCAACCACTGCCCCACCAGGGAAGCCCCATTGTCTTCTTTTTAAACGGACTTACATGCGCTTTCTCATATCACTTCCAAGACTTCTCTTACTTTTTATTTAGACATTTCTGAAATCTTATCTCTTGCACAAAACAACAAACCAAGTAAACAAGTTAAGAAATATCATCTTACTCCTAGCCCCTTATAACAATCAATTTTCCCTTCAGATTTGTGCCAGCTTGTCAAAGAGTTAAACGCAAACTTCAAGAAAATAATGTGTAAATTTTAAAGTTTTAAAATAACTATATTTTGTGGAGCATTTACATGATATTATTTACATTATATACATGTAGTGGGAAAATGGCCTTATCAAATATGTGTTCTGTTGTGGTTTCTTCTGTATATAAAGATGCTTAACCTCAAAGGCAGATAAAGATTGAATACCATGCAGTACACAAGCATTTGTTGAATAGCTAGCATGGCACTAGTGTCACTGATGCTGGGAAAACTAACACAGCCTCTCTCCTCAAGGGACTTAGCTAGGAATGGAGAAAGATCAGTAAACATAAGATTACATTCTATTCTAGCCCTGTGGTAGGGGCACAAGTGTTGGAGGAGAACAGGAAATTTGTTTTGTCTCGGGGAGTTACTTAGAAGGTGGAACTCAATGAATAGATCTTGAAAATACAACAAAACTCTTCTAAGAAGAGGGACAGGCAAATGATTTTCCAGCCAACTTAATGGCATACAAGGTAGAGAAGTACAAGGGGAAAGCATGATGTATTGAGAAAAGGATCAGTAGTTTGGTGTGACTAGATGCCAGAATGTGTTGGGAATGTGGTGACAACCGAGGACTGAGAGGCAGCGTAAACTCGGCTAGAGAGTATGGACTTAATCCTCTGGCCACTGGAAATCATAGAGTGTTTTTAAGTAGTAAATGATCCTGTGCGTATCATATTTTATATGTTATTGCAATGATCTGCTTCTAACGCTAAACTGTTATTTTACTATAATAGAGACTGTGTAACAAAGTAATCCGAAACTTGGATCCTAGAGACACATACACCAGTTCAAAGTGAGTTTTTCCAGCTACACAGATAGGTAATTTTCAGTAGATCATATAATCTCTCTGAGACTATGTCTCTTCATCTCTAAACCTCACAGATTTGTCATGAGAATTAAATAAAATCATACAGGTGAAACCTGGAACATATAACATGCTCAGGAAATGACAGTTATGAAAATATAGATAAAAATGTCTTTCAAGACTCTCTTGTCTTTCCAGTGCCAAATGCAGTGAGTCGGACTTCAATCAATATTTTAGAATGACATAATGAGTTTAAGGGGTCAGTCCAGTAGCATTTGGAAATACAGATCTAAAGCTTGAGAGTGAGTTAGGACCTGGTAGCTAATGGCTATGAATCAGGATGTCACCCAAATAGAAACATGAGATGAACCTCTGACAGTTGTAAAGCTTCAACAGAGAGAGCAGAAAATAAAAAGTGAAGTTTGCTCAGGAGGGAATACCGAGAGGAAAGCAACTTTCCATGGAGCAGTTTTTCATGGTTTAGGAGCACACAACCTTTGAAAAATCTGTGAAAACTCTGCACCCTTTTCCAAGGAGAATATGAACCTTTGTAGAATGTTTTGTACGCAGCTTTAGGGATTTAGGGACACCATAAACTTGTCCCAAGGACCCCTGGTCTAAGAAGTAAGGAAATAATGAAGAATAAAAATATGAGACTTGGAAAGAGTAGGTAAGGAAAAAAAGTCCATACTGGGATATATATTAATTTAGATTGTACCTTTGGTGACTATTTAAGAACCTAGAATCTTTGCTGGTGATGTGGAATAGGAAATCAGAACAACTGTTCAGCATTTGGACGGAGATCCTTATTTCTCAATATAACCAAGTTCAAATCAAACACCTGGCAACCTTAAATTGGGCAAGGGAAATCCCCTTGCAGTGTTGACAACTTCATGGTCAACGTTTCATGGATCTCCTCCGACTACACTACTAGTCAAATACAAAGAGGAGACATCAGGCAGAGTATATTGTATCTATATTGTTTTTCAAATGCATGTTTCTCATCATCACTAAAATGGCAAGCCCATAGCATGTGCAGAGAATGTTTTCTACTTCTCAAGTTTATGAGAAAATCCGACTTAGACCTAGTGGTTTATGTACACTTAGTGATAGAAAAATCTTTTGTAAAGGCATGTTTCTTTCTTTCAGCCTAATTTAAATCTGTTTTCCATGTTTTACAGTCTAATCTCCTTATCTCTTTTTAAAAGAAATGGAAAGAAAGGTTAGAAGGTCCTTAAAGTTCTATTTCTAACTAGTTCCTATTGATGAAGTGAGGATATTCTTATAGATTAATTGGATTCTGCTCATTTCTTTAGGCCAGAATGCTTTAGTAATTAACCAGTTTAATCCATTGTGGACATTTTAAATCTTATTTTAACTGGTAGTAAAGACTAAGCCTGGACCTGACTTTTGTTCTGCCCTTTATACACAACTAAAATGAATTAGTCAAAGAAGCTGTGGTGAGAGTGAAAGGATACACTAGAGACAGATATGTATTTTCTTGTGTATTTCAATAATTGTCCAGTCTTTATTAAGAACCTCCTGTGTCCTAGGAAATATGTTAAGTGTTAAGAAGACAAAGATGAATATGGCACATCTCCTGTTTTCAAAAGCTCACTCTTAATCTAGTTGAGGAGTCAACATACAGATAATTATAATTCACAGAGGAAAACAAGTTTAGCTTCCTTGGGGTTATGGGGATGGAGTGGTAAGCGGAACAGCATGTTCAAAGTCAGGGTGTCATAAATAAGCACGGTGTGTTCCTCAGATTACAAGCGGTTCAGTGTTGTGGTATAAAAAGTGGGAAAGAGCATAAATGGGCTGCCAAATATTCTGTATCTTACAAACAAATTCCCATGAGTTTGTAGGTAGGTACTTGGAAGCAATAGTTGATTAATGAAAAATCTGAAGCTATATCCTTGTTCATGTGAAAGTCTGCTGTGATTAATTTGTGATGTTTGTTTGGAGTTCGTGGTCTAGAAGGGACAGTCTGGCTTCGAAAAAAAAAAAAAACTTTACTTATCCTGGGGAAATCATTGTCAAATGAAACTGGAAAAATAGTCTGGGAGCAGAATGTAAAGGGCCTTACAAACTGTGGCAAAGCTTTTTTGTGTGTCTATGAGGTCCATGGGTTTCATTTTTTAAAATAAGACTATTTTTTCCGAGCAGTTTTAGGTTCACAGGTCCGTAGATTTTTCACTAAGTAGTTATTAATGAATTCCATGATATTGTACAAATTATATTTGGAAAAATAACTGGTAGCATTTTGGAAATTAATAGGAAAAGATAAGACCAGTTAGGAGGTTATTATAATACAAAAATAAAGGCTATTTGGAATTGTTTTACAGGACCACACTTCAATGTTATGCCATGGATATTTTACTGAGAAACACTTTTAGAAATAAACATAAATTACTGTATATGCCTCTGTGTTTTTATGAAAAACTGGTATAGATTTTTTAATATTCCATAGCTGGAAAACTACTCCTAGAACTCTGAACCAGGAAAAAAAATTCTTCTCTTGAACTATATGATTCCTCAAATTAGATGAGTCATTTATCAAGTTAAAAAAGAAAACAAAGTCATAGAGACTGTAGTCTATCTAAAGCCTGTGCTTATCCCAAAATGGAGAGCAGGTGACTGGAGCTGTTCTTGCTGGCTCAGGGTTAAGAAGTCCTGGTCCTGGATGCTGGTCTTTAACCTTCCTTAGGGAGGACCAGTTTGAAGGTCATTGTTCCAAACAATGAGAATGAAGTAATCATCATGTTTCTCTTTTTCCCTTGTGAAGTAGGAAGCTCAGAACTAAGGTTTGTGTCTTGTCTTATACATTTTCCTGTCCAGAATTTCTTAATGTAGCATTTCTCCCCTTCCTCTTTGTTTTCTGTAATTATTTCAAGTTAGCATATCTGGGCTTAGAGTAGGAACAACCTCAAATTCATTAAGTTGAATGTATATACATTAATCAGTCAATCGTTTGTTCTCTCAATTTGATGAAAATAGACTCTCAGTTACAATTTCTCCAAAAGTTAGAGGCTTTCCCTAGTTGTTAGAGGCAACTAGGAAATGACACAGGACAAACAGACCTCTATCCATCTCAGATTGCCTCAGCTGGACTCTGGGATCTAAAATGAACATTCAGTAATGTGAAAGATTATATAGGTAAAATACAAAATTGCTTGTGAATTGTGAGTTTGTGGAACAAAAATGAATCGGTGCATTTTTTAAAAAATGCATTTTGAGAAAAACATTTGCCCATACCAGTTTCTATACCCCAAACCAACAGATGACACATATAAAACTGAAGCTAATAAAACTAATGACAGATATATCTATTTAAGACTATGGATTGTGACTCTCAGCCAGCTGTAGAATGATTTACTGGAACAGCTGCTAAATCCAGTATCTGCCTTTTTCATATCAACATTACAACAATTGGCAATAACTGTGTCTACAAAGCATGAGCTCGGGAAACTGGCAATGTCATGTCCCAAAGCTAGGTTTGTAAAAGGCGCTACTCAATGTTAGATCAGATAAATGCCAACCTGAAAATTCATCTATGTGACAACTAACTCTGGAATCTTCATATTCTCTTTAGATAGATCTGTAAATTTGCAGTAGGTACTTATTTGAAGGATGGGAAAAAAAGAACTTTAAAAGTAAATCTCTTCAGCCTGAAAAAATGTTCAACAATTTTTTTTGTTGAGAACCTAACATTTGCCAGACACCATATTGAGAGGTTCAAGGTTTACTAGGTGAGCAGGACATTTAGATAATATGTAGACCTTTCATGGGAAAAGTAAGAAAAAAAAGTAAGAATGCCAGAAGTTAGGCATTTATTTTAGCATTGTTCCTCAAGATAGCATTAGAAATGCACTATTCTGTTTCAGTCTAACAGTACAAGCCACAGCATACATGGTTTTGCCAGGGAAGAAAAATAGGCATCTTGAGGAATACACTGATGTGTTAATTTATTAAAAACTTGAATGCTGAGAATTAAGAAAAAAAGACTTTAAAAAAATTTAAAATTTAAGGATATAAATGAACATAGTAAAATGGTGTTATAACATAAAATTAATGTTATTTTATTATTGCAGTTAACATTTATTGGGTGCTTACTATATGCCAAACACTGTAGTAAGTGTTTTTTTTAAAATTTAACCTCATAACTAATCTACAAAGCAGGTATTATTATTGGCCACAATTTTACATATGCGGAAATGAGCCTTCAAGAGGTTAAGCAACTTAATTGAGACCTCACTGCCAAGAGGCAGTGGAACTGAGATGGTAATATTAATACCATATGCTTCCACAGAACTCGGTACTTCCCTTATCATGATACTCCTCATGCTTCCTTGTAATTGCTTGTTTAGTATTTGTTTTCTCCACTCTATGAAGGCAGAGTCCGTGTCTATCATACTTAACATTTTATTCTCAGAACCAAAGTACTTGCTATCCAGTATTAGTAGCTCAACAGTATTTGTCAAATGAATGAATCTACAAGTTGAAGAGTGAATAAACCCATGAAACAACATGACTTAAAAATTATAGAGAAAAATAATTGATTACTAATGTTCTTCAAGGGTTACGATATAGATGCCTATTCCCTGACATGATTACCCATACTTGACTTTTAAAACAGATTGCAGCTATAAAGACCACAGAGTGACACATATGTTTGGCACAGAAGCTAGCCTTTCTAAGTAAAGCAGCCAAGTGCTATGTTGTTGGAAGCTGACCTGCGTGAAGGGCAGTAACTTTTTGGCAAAATCTAGAAATGACAACAAGAGATCATGAATTAATAGTTCTTAGGAGTAAGGATGACCTTGGCGTAGGAAATTATTAGATAAACTGTCATTGTGGGAGGATATTTTTCTCCACCTTCTTAATTCCTCATGGAGGAATAAGAACAAGAGATAGATTGGTTGCTGTTGGACTGATCCTACCCCTCTGTAACAGAGAAGACAGACGGGCACATGGTGATCGATTTAGAGAAGCCAGGTTAAAGGCAGGGGAGGATTAGCAGTTCTACTGAATGGAACTGCTTAATGTACTCAGGACTACTTAATCAACTTAATCCAGTGAAAACTGGCATGGAAGTTTCTTGTACAGACCATTTATAAGTACATTTGTCTGGAAGAAGATAAAATGGGGGATGATGGCAGGTGAAGAGATGGATGGATTCAGGTGATGACAGCAGGCATAGAAATGAAGGCATTCACTATGAAAACACAGAATAAATAATTTTTAAAAAGTCATTCTTCAAGTATGTTTTTAAAGTAGGAGCAAAAATGTATGTTTGAAACGTAAAAAATTAGAAATTTGTATTTTTTTTTTATAGTTTTAAAGGTGTTTTGGAAAGGGGCACAATTTAGTCAGCGGGATGACGAGTTTAGTTTTTTTTATTTTTATTTTTTGTGGTACGCGGGCCTCTCACTGCTGTGGCCTCTCCCGTTGCGGAGCACAGGCTCCGGACGCGCAGGCGAAGCGGCCGTGGCTCACGGGCCCAGCCGCTCCGCGGCATGTGGGATCTTCCCGGACCGGGGCACGAACCCGTGTCGCCTGCATCGGCAGGCGGACTCTCAACCACTGCGCCACCAGGGAAGCCCGAGTTTAGTTTTAAGAGATGTTAAATTGGTATATGGTAAGAGATCTAAAGAAGAGCAGCTGGGATTACAAGATTAGAAAGCTCATTTGAGATCCGGACTAGAGACCAAGATTTGGGGATCATCAGCATGGATGTGATCACTGAGGCCATCAACATAGGTAAATCTTTTAAGAGATAAGAGTAAGAAAACCTGTGAGCCTTAGCAATATCCACAGAAAACAGACAGGAGGATGAAGTGTAATTGGAGGGGTGGTCAGGGGCGGTCAGGAAGTTTCTTGTTTAGGATTCTAGAATTCAAGTGATGAAAGAGTTTCAGGAAGGGCAGTAGTCAAACGTGTTTAATATGACAAAGAATTCAAGAAGGAGAAGATTAACAAGAAACATCTGAATTTGTCGTGAAGTCCCTGATACAGAGAATATTGGTTTATGGAAAGCAGCCAAAAAGCAAATTAAGGGGTGAGAGGTGAAGTAAAGGGAGGTGGTAAGCATACACTTTTCATGTAAGGACTTTGGTATAAAAGGAAGGAAAGAGTATAATAGAGGGAAATGTTAGGGGCATTAGGTTAACAAAATAAAAGGGCACTGATAAAATAAAGAAGAATCTCCCCAAATTCTAAGCTACCCACTCCTGGTAAATTAGTAGCCCTGAGAGACTCATTAACTCTGCGAGGGCGCAGGGGTATTGTTCCATGCATTCTAGTTGCAGCACCTGACAAAAGATAGAGGCCATTATTCATGGCTTTAGGAAAACCACTTCCCGTCACATTGGAGAGACTCCCTAGGAAATAAAGATACCATTATAAGAAACAGAAGCAGCAGTGTCTGCTTTTCTAGAAGGAAGATATACTTGAAGATAACTGTCAGCTCCTCTAGCAAAAAGTTCATCTGTCATTATCAGATTTTAAATCACTGGTTTAAAATCATATTTACGTCTTTCCTGTATCATCTTTACATCTCAATTTCTTTCTGTAAAGTAAGAAGTTTGGAGTTGATGAACTGTAAGAAAACTTTTAACTTTCAAAATCTATGTTCTCTAATCCTTTATTTTCTCAGACATCACCTGTAAGGAAAGGAAGGATCTCCATAACTCAAAATGCAAAGAATGAACAGAGGAAGCTTCTATCTATCTTCTTTTTCTCATCCTCCTTCTCTCCATTTTCCTTCATTTTGCCCTCTTTGGTTTAAAAAAAATGCATTGACTTTTTACATATTTTACCCACTATGTAGCTTCTAGGATTCTTATAAATAGTATTATCAGTTGTAGTATCAGAAAAGCAGTAATAATAAAACTTACCATCACAATGTCAATTTCTTTACCGAATTAAGTTTTGAAAACAATGTACAGTATTGAAATAGATTTCTCATTTGTAGGCTTCCAACCTTCCGATTTACTTGGAAGAGTGTGACAATTCTACTGTCCTCCATAACCCTATGTTGTACAAACTTTTAATGATGCATATTGTAAATATTGGAATGCTTCATACAATATGGAATGTTTCAATTCAAGTTGTCACACATTTTTTGGAAGCCTGTTATGTGAGATTTTGGAGACAGCAAAATCAAGTCAGGGTAGTTATGGATGCGGTTTCTCTAACAGGAGGCTCCTGTTAATCCAGCTTTGGAATAGGAATGTTACCAGGCCTAGATTCAGGGCATACGTCATAGTACCCTTCTCTGAAAAAAAGTATTTACTCTTTCAAAAAATGTACTGTACAAGGTAGGGGACTTAAAGATCACTTCCTGTTACTAGAATCTACCTGATGATCTCAAGTAATTAACTTGTTCAGCAAGCTTTAGTAAGACTGCATTTCTTTTTTTTTTTCCTGACATTCTTCCTAATGTCTCTCTATACCCGGTAAGGATATGAAATCAGCTTGTTGGTTTAATTTCTTGAATTTCAGTCTCATCCCAGTTTGCTGGTTCCTTCAAAGCAGAAATCCTATTTCGGTGATATCACACCCATATGATGTCCTCTATCCATCCCAGTATAACATCTCAAATATAATTCAGTTCCATTCTAGGGTTTGTAATAGGATGTATGTTGCACTAGACATAATCCCACACTGTAAACAATATTTACACCTTACTAGATTGTGGACTGCAAAATATATTTTGATTTCCCTTAAGTACTTGAATTAGAATTGCTTAAACCTCCGTTGGTTGAATGTAGGAATTTAGCCCCCCAACCCTGATACTCCACTCCCAAGTATCCCTCTGATGCCTAAGGATGCATTTATATGCACTAATCAACAGATCCTTCACCTTCTCCCATCCTGCCTTCTCCCAGCGTCTGCTCTCAGCCAGTGACCATCACAGCTACCATCTGTGGTCTTGTATGATATTTGCCTTTCTGCCAACGTGGTTAGACCAGGCCCTTTTCTGATTCTCTACACCTGAGACTAGCCTATAATGTTGAACAAGAAGGATCAGAGATGATGGGAGAGAAAAATATGTAATTTACAATTGTTTCTTCTACCCATAGCCACACTCAGATATCAAGGCCAGACTCTCCCACAGATACAGCTCCCCCTGGCTTTTAGGAAGGCCTCAGATGAGCTTCACTAGTGATGAAGCAAGTCCAAACTGATAGATGTTGAGACTAGGAACTGGATGTGAATTTCTCTTTCAAGATGTTTGGCTGTCAACGTATGTATGACTTGTAGAGTATCAAAGGGGCTAATATGTTTCTGTTGTGTATCAAGGCATGCCTCACCCTGACAGTTTTCTCAGTAACTTCAGAAAATGTTGTCAGAAAGCCCAGGCTGAGACAAACAACTAAGCAAAAGTCTGTCAAACTGAAAGGGAATTGAGGGAGAGTTTTCTGCTTTCTTGGCTCCAGAGAATGTGACTTCAGAATTGTGTCATTATCGTAAACTTCTTTAATTGAGTTTTCTTTTGGGGGAGAGGAAAGGGTGGAGTACTAGTTTTCTATTGCTGTTGTATCAAATTACTACAACCTTAATGGCTTATACAATACAAATTTATTATCTTATAGTTCTATAGGGCAGTGGTCCCCAAACTTTTTGGCACCAGTGACAGGTTTCATGGAAGACAATTTTTCCATGGACGGGGGAAGGTGGGGGACAATGGTTCAGGGGGTCATGCGACCGATGGGGGTGATGGTTCAGACAGTAATGCGAGCGATGGGGATTGGGGTCCCCTGCTATAGGGTATAAGTCCAGCACAGGTTTTTCACTGGGCTGAAAGTCAAGGTGTCAGCGGGGCTGCATTCCTTTCCGGAGGCTCTAGGCAAGGATCTATTTCCTTGCCTTTTCAAACTTCTAGAGGTGCTCACATTCTTTGGCTCACGCCCCGTACCCACCTTCCTCCATCATTAAAGCCAGCAATGGCAGGGCAAATCCTTTTTAAGTAGCATCTTTCTGGCCTTTCTTCTATCATCATATCTCTCTTTCTGACCACAGGCAGGAAAGGTTGTCTGCTAAGGACTACGATTAGATAGTCCTGCTCAAATAATCCAAAATAATCTTCCTATCTTAAAGTCAGCTGACAAGAAACCTTAATTCCACCTGCAACCTTAACTCCCTTCTGCCCTGTAACATAATAATGTACTCACAGACTCTAGTAATTAGGACATGGGCATCTTTGGGAGGCCATCGTTCTGTCTGCTATGGTTGGTTAAAGACAAGGAGAGCTAAGGTTCTTGAGACCTCTGTGAAGTTGATAAAATGTTAAAGAAAAGAGGAGAAAAGAAGTTTTTCCCAAGTGAGAGAATATTTATTTAATTTTCAGTATTTTATTTATGTATAGTTCAGGAAGAAATAATGTGCCTTAATTGTCCCCAGTTTCTGGTGCTTTTGTCTGTTTCGTGGGGTAGTCCAGACTAGCTTGTTTCTGTCTCGATATCCTGTCTGCACAAGAGATGCTCTGGTGGGAGAATAAACATAGGTCTTAGCACACAGTGGGCCAAGTTATGGGTACTACTTCCCTCTTGGGTGGGGCAGATCCCTCCCCAACATTACCCATGGTGAAATGTTTCCCAAAGATACCTCAACCATTTAGGTTGAAGATCTTTCTACCCACTGCTGTTCATGGGTGTAAAGTGTAGCACTTAAGTGGTGGGGATTTGCATGTGGTGGTCCTCTACCATGGACACAAGGTGCTGCTTTCTAGGGGCAGGTAGCTCCAAAACATGATGGAGTTATGTCTGAGTAACTGGGGAGTGGGGGCATCCCTCTAGTGGAGCACTAGAGTTATGAAGAGTGAAGCTGTACCTGCAGTGTGGACCTTGGCCTTGTGGCCAGGGCTGGGTCCTCTGCTCTGCCCGTTATCTTGGGTGCTGGCCTGAACACTCATTCAGGTTTGCCAAAAAAGGGGATTCTACATCATGCTTGGCAAGCCTAAACGAAACCTTTCCAGCAGGGGATGCTATATGGGCCCAGATAAATCAGAACTGAAAGAAGCCCTAGCACTAGAGAAGGATCGAGAAGATCCCTGGGCATGTGCCAGTTAGTGGCTTGATTGCAAGGAGGTCTACTGTTTCCAGGAAAAGAAAAGGGGAAAATAAAGCAGGGAGGCAGCAGTATACCAACTGTATTGAAATATTTATAAGTTAACAACTGATATGGGCATATCAGCTGAAAAGCAGCCCTAATTTTGGTCCAGCCAAAGCACTAGGCAATTTTTCTTTTCAATTCTCAAAATCTAAAAGGTCCTCTCATACTCCTCCCCCAGGCAAATAGCAGCTTCCCATCAGATCTACCCTTCTAAAAGTTGCTACCCTTGGTGATTCTAAAAGAATTTTGTGTTCTCAACCTATGAAGAATTAGCCCTTTTCTCACTACAGAGAACATATACGCAGGCTATGCCTTTAGCATACATCCTTCTATATCATGCTCATCAAAATGTTTCATGAAAAGTGTTTTGGATTCATAATGTATTTTACCACTTGATTCCAAACTTAAAACTTTCTAAAGATGGGGGCCCACAGGAGTAGCACTGGGTAAAATTAACATTCAGTTTTCCAAACTTCCATTTTAATTGCTATGACCATCACTAACAGGTTTATTCATGATAAACTGACTGACATTCCCAAAAATACTCCCTCAGAGTTAAGGAATATCTTACATTAACATACACGGATTTTCTTATAAAACAAAAAAATCTGATAAAAGTAACATTTATATGATATTATACATATTATATATACATATATACATATTATATGATATTCATAGCTCTCCTAATATCTCCTAATAAAATAGGATAACATTATGAAAACCAGTGACAAATTCCTTGAAGCTATCAGAAACACTCAGGGAAAAGACTGAAGAAAAGAAGAGTTAGATAAAAATATCAGAGGTGCAAATACTATGGCTTTCCTGTAAGTCCCTTGAGGTCAGTGTTTATTCAACAGATTTTTACTGAAGCTACTAAGGCAGGCATCACAGTACATGCTAGAAATAGAAATAGGACAGGCAGAGATTATTTTAAAGATATGGGGTTTACTGAGTAGCAGTTGTTGACAAAAATGATAATAAAAATGGTGGAAATGGAAAGATTTAGCAGAGGAAATGACTAGTCAAGATTTTGTGGGTTTAAGAATATAATATTTGTATTTGCACAGAATCATTTTACACCTACATCCTCTTTCTAATGATACCTAATCTTATGCCAGGGCTGGTGTATCAGTCATTAAGATTGAAATGTCTAGACGAGACATATTCTCAAGGTTCTTGGCAGAATGACTCACTTGAGTATGAAACCACATATACACAAAACAATCTCACTTTGGAGTCCAAAGTGATAGTCTGGCATTTCTCGACATTTACAATCTTAGAAGTGAGTAACCACAGAATGGCAAGTTGCTCTACATGGTAATCTGAATAAACAGTTAAGGAAGATGCCCAGAAATTAAAATGAGTTTTTTTCTATAACTCCCAGTTCAAACATCCTTTCCCACTGATATGACTGTACTTATAGTCAAAACAGAGTCTATCACTTTTAAAATGATTAAATCACACAGTTAAATTTTTGGTTCACTTACTCTGAAGCTTGCAGTGAATAACCTCAAATTTAAATTTTTTCCTTTGCCAAAAATATATCTATAATTTAATTCAAGAGTTTAAAAACAACTAGAGGAGAACCACCAACTCTACCAAAACAAGTTCAGAAAAAATGAACCACTATAAACATTCAGGGATGTTGTCTCACACTCAAAAACTCAATAGGTAAATGTAATCAAACACCAAGGAAAATAAAAGCCATCTTAAGTTTGTAGGTACCATCAAACAGTGTTCTATGAAAAGGTACAGTATGGATTGTAAATGGTAGAACTTGCATCTTGAAAGGCAAATCTTTTGGATTAAAATCACCACTGTGAACTGAAGTGCCATAAAGAAAATAAACAAACATAATGGAACTCAAATGGGGCATTTAAATGCTAGTGCATATGGTTCAGGACTTTTACAAATGCAATTATATTTTAAGATGTGGAAATTAATATGAACAACTTAATAAGTAAACACTGTTTTTAGGATATTAGAAGACAAGAGAATGTAACATTAGTTACCTAGAAAGAAAAAAAATACAAATATGGAAAAAATAAGCAAAAGGGCATTCTAGAACAGTGAAAACACTCCGTGATATTATAATGATGACATATGTCATTAACACATTTGTTCAAATCCATAGAATGTACGACACCAAGAGTGAATCCTAATGTAGACTATGAACTCTGGGTGATTATGATGTGTCAATGTAGGTTCATCCTTGGTAAAAAAAATATATATATACCACTCTGGTAAGTGATGCTGATAACGGGGAAGACTGTGCATGTGTAGGGGCCAGAGACATGGGCAATCTCTGTACCTCCCTCTCAATTTTTTGTAAACCTAAAATTGCTCTAAAAATTGTCTTTTTTAAAAAGAAAAAGGCATTAAAATTTTAGAAGTCGAACAAAATTTGGCATTCTTTAAAAGAATTTCCTAGAGCATGGAAATGTAATCTAGATATTTTCTTATTAGACAAAGAATAGCATTATATGAGATGAGACAAAATGGATATAATATTTTGAGAGATGTAATGTGCTTATGTTTTTTCACTTCGTTGTGGATAGCTGTTTCCTTAGACAGTCTTGGGAATTTAGGGGAGATTAGGAGAGTTGCAGCAGAAAGGAAGGAAAAAAAAAAGAAGACAAAAAGAAATTGCCCAAAGGCAATATGCAGACAGACAAGAGTCTTGAAAGCCAGACTTTGAGAAAATGTTCTAAATTCTTTTATTTCTCCTTTTAAAAAGTCTAGAAGCTGGCCTAGCAAGATTGATCACTAAAAAAAAAAAAAAAAAGTTTCTAGTCAAAAAGAAAGAGGAAGAGGGAAACTCTTACACTTTTGGTCCCAAGGGGTTGATAGGAAGAGAAAGGGAGGGGCAGGTAGAAGCCAGAGAGATATTTACAGCTAGATCTCCCCTTTCCAGGCTGAAGTTTTAAAGGGAGAAGGTGTGTGACATAGGACAAGTTGCCTTCAGAGGCTCCGTATCAATCTGGACCACAAACAGCAGATAAACTTGGTTGTGGAGAGTGATTAGGCAGAGAGAAGACCCAAGTTTGGTTTCCTTCTACTTCGCTTCCTGTGTGTCCCAGATCAGACCCACAAGGGCCTGTGTGCCCTGAGGGGGACAGGTGGAAGCTAAGAGGCTGGGGGGCTCTTCCAGGAAGCTCAGAAGTCAAGGCTCAGCACCTGTGTAGTCAAGTACCTGTGAAGTTATGGTGGGACTGAGTCAGCAGGAAGATGACTGTGCCCTGACCAAGTCCAGGGTGTCCAGACCATAAGTTCCCCAGCAGATGCCTAGACACGGATCAGATGCTCAAGGAGCCCTTCCACTGCCACTTGGCTCAGCCAGCAGACCAGTCAGCTGCTTCACAACAGAGGCCAAAGAGATTACAGAGGCTACTCCTTCCACTGCCTCTACAATGTCAAATAAACCGCACACTCCAAACTGTAAAAACCATTTTGGACAAGGGCAAAGAAGACAGCCTCTAAGATACTGCTCACTTTACCAGAGATTAATATTATAGTGGATTTAGGTTTTGGATGGACCAAACTTTAGATTTTTCTTCTTATCTTGTAGATGCATGTCACGAGGAAGATCTGATTGTTACAGAGATAGGAAGAGGCTCTATTTTCTTTTCAAATTTGAATGAGGATGTGAGTAAATTTGCAACTCCATTACATGCACTTTGTCATTATTTACTTCTTCAGAGCTTTATAATCTTTTCCTGGAGACCCAGATTACCTTTGATCATTTTCCAAATAAGAATCTCTTTCCTTGGCTCTCATGGCACTGGCCTCCTCTTTCTCTCACTTTCTGGACAGGATCTGCAGATCTTTAAACTTAGCCACTTCTCAAGGCTCAGTTTTTGGCATCACATACTGATTCATTCTGTTTGATGTTTTGTTTCACAGGAAATAATTTTATATACTACATGGAAGAAACTATTTTATAAATAATTTTATGACCAATTTATTCTATTGTCTATAATTGTGCCTTGAATACTTGTTTTGTCACTTTCCTTAAATGAGTTCATGTATGTATGGTTGAGCTACATTAAGCATATATTGACCGTAACTCAAGAACAGTGACTCTCATCAATAGGATATTGCTCAATGCTGTATATACCATAGATATTTGCTAGAAAATTCAGCTGCTTTGGTTATGATGAGTAGACTAAAGATACAGACAAGAGAAGTTAAGACAATAGTTTTGCTTTAAAATAAGAAACAAATGGCCAGTGACTAATTTCAAAGTAAAGCAATAAGAAATGCATGCTTCTTAAACAAAGATAATGGACAAATAAATGGACAAATAAAGAAATATTTGTCCAGCCACTCAATTTTTATATGACCTCATGTAGTAGCCAGGTTCAATTTTAACTTTCTGTGTCCACTTTCTTAATTCCAAATGGATGGAGCATTTGAGGAAAAATTACAATGAAACAATGGTTTGCCAAGTCCAGTGAGAAAGAAAAATCAATTTTAATGAATTCAGATCAGTAAATTGCAACATAATCAGGACTGACAAAGCAAGTACTATATGACTGATAAATATAAAGAGGAAGAAAGCACGACCTTGTCCTCAAGGAACTTTCCGTTTAGCAGGGGGAACAGACAATTACAACTAGGCAGAACCTCAGTGCTCTGACAGGTGCAAAAAAGGGAAACTTTTATTATTAGGTAATGGGAATAGCTCCTATACGAAAATGGTCAATGAGTTGGGCTGTGAGGATAGGAAGACCTTGGGAAATATTCTGAGCAGAAAGAACCATATGTGCAATTGCATTTCCACAAAGCTTATTTTCTGCTCTGTTGCATTTATGAATAATAATTAACTGCAGTATTAAATTAATCCTTTAAACTATAACACAAACGTTTCAAAATTATTTACCAATGCATGTGATATTTGTAGTAAAAATACAATTTCCAGTACAAAGTTAAAGAAAATTTCTATCATTATAGCATTTTCCTTCATTGAAGTAAAATTCATATATAACTAACCATTTTAAAGTGTACCATTTAGTGATACTTAGTGCATTCACAGTGTTGTGCAAACATCTGCTCTCTTTCTCGTTTCAAAACTATTATAGCATTTTAAAAGAATACTGAAATTATCTGAATGATCATATATTTATACAATTTAAACTCATTATCATCCTGTCTCTCTCAACACTAACTGGTCCATGATAGAGCCAGAGAAAGTATTTATCTGTTAGAAACTACTTAATTAGTCTATATTTTTAGGATTTGACACCTTCAAATTGTTTCATGCAATTCAACAATTCAACTTTCAGTTTTCAATGTTTTTAGATAATATGTCCACACAGCTTGTGTTATAATATGCACATTAAAAGTTCTTATCTGTGGCATATACATATAATGGACTATTATTCAGCCTTAAAAAGAAGGAAATTTTGACATATGACCCTAAGATGGATGAACCTAGAGGATGTTATAATAAATTTTAAAAGTCATTCACAAAAGGACAAATAACGTTGTATTTCACTTACATGAGGTAAGTAGAGTAGTCAAATTACAGAGACAGAAAGTTAAGTGGTGGTTTCCAGGCACTGGGAGGAAAGGGAAAAGGAAGATATTGATTAACAGGTACAGAGTTTCAGTTTGGGAAGGTGGAAAATTTCTGGAGATGCATGATGGTGATAGTTGTACAATAATATGAATATATTTAATGCCACTGAACTACGCACTTAAAAATGGTCAAAATGGCAAATTTTGTTATGTATATTTCCCACAGTTAAGAAATTTAAAAAATCTTACCTGGATAGTCAGAGATAAGTTGTCCCACTAAGATACATTGAATAAACATTCCCATTGCTATGAGAAAACACTGGAGTAAATGTCTTTAATGTGCTATCATATCATATCATACCATGAAGACATATCATCTTCATGGTTATATTTACAGCTATGGGTCATTCCAAGAGCAGAAAAATCCATGAAATTGATCTAACCAGTAGAAACACAGTATCTTTGTGATGGGGGTCAGCTCACATGAGGAAAGCCAGCTTCTGTTAAGAGGGCTCAGCCTTCCATTTATTGGAGCCTCCTGTTCTAAAACTGCCCTCGTGAGCAGAGATCAGCACATCCTAACTCACTGTATCTTTGACAGTGTGAAAACACCTGAATGACTGTCTTTTAAGAAAGAAAAAAAAAAACATTTCTTGCACAGCCTTCTAACTATAGAAAATTATTCCAAATGTATACTACTCCTGGGGAAAGAAAAAAACTCTTTCTGCTTTTAAAAACAGAAGCTAAAACAAATATTTATGTGGCAGACACATTACATATATTATCTTGTTGACTTTATATTTCTGTTGGATTATAGTTATTGGACTAGTTACCCTAGGGAGCCATACTATACATTTGGGCATTTAAAAACAGAGTTGGAGGGCTTCCCTTCCCTGGTGGCGCAGTGGTTGAGAATCTGCCTGCCGATGCAGGAGACACGGGTTCGTGCCCTGGTCCGGGAAGATCCCACATGCCGTGGAGCAACTAAGCCCGTGAGCCATGGCCGCTAGGCCTGCGCGTCCGGAGCCTGTGCTCCGCAATGGGAGAGGCCACAACAGTGAGAGGCCCGCATACCACAAAAAAAAAAAAAAAAAAAAAAAAAAAAAACAGAGTTGGGCATCTGTAGAAATAACTGATTTAGAAGACATCTGTTAGTAATTCAAGAAACTGAGGACTAAGATAAAATGCTATAAAATTATAGTCTTTTAAGCATTATGTTTACATTAAAACTCTTCAAAGGAAAAATTATTTTTTAGTGATTTTTGTTTATAACAAATATTATCATTTAGTATGGCATATTACAAGTACACAAATTCACTGAGTCATGAATGATTAAGAATATTTTTTAATGGGTGTCTACTTTAAAGTTAATTTTAAATGACTTTTTAGAACTTTCGGGAAAGATGATATCTTGAGCATAAGTCCATTGAAAACTACCTCAAAATAAAAAGAAATATAAGACTAGATAAAAGTATTTTTTTGTTGGTGGTGGTGGTGAAAATTGGAGAATAAAGAATTCCTTATATCTAGAGCAGCTCTTTTTTATTTGGAGCCGCATGAGCTGTTTGTAAATTTTGGCGACTAATCCCTTGTCGGTTGCTTCGTTTGCAAATACTTTCTCCCATTCTGTGGGTTGTCTTTTCGTTTTGTTTATGGTTTCCTTTGCTGTGCAAAAGCTTTTGAGTTAATTAGGTCCCATTTGTTTATTTTTGTTTTTATTTCCATTACTCTAGGAAATGGCTAGAAAAAGATATTGCTGCGATTTATGTCAAAGAGTGTTCTGCCTGTGTTTTCCTCTAAGAGTTTTTACAGTATCGGGCTTTACATTTAGGACTTTAATCCATTTTGAGTTTATTTTTATGTATGGTGTTAGGGAGTGTTCTAATTTCATTCTTTTACATGTAGCTGTCCAGTTTTCCCAGCACCGCTTACTGAAAAGACTGTCTTTTCTCCATTGTATATTCTTGCCCGACCCAATCAAGAAATGGGCAGAAGACCTAGACAGACATTTCTCCAAAGACATACAGATGGCCAAGAGGCACATGAAAAGATGCTCAACATTGCTGATTATTAGAGAATCACAAATCAAAACTACAATGAAATATCACCTCACACCGGTCAGAACGGTAATTATCAAAAAATCTACAAATAAATGCTGGAGAGGGTGTGGAGAAAAGGGAACCCTCTTGCACTGTTGGTGGGAATGTAAATTGGTGCAGCCACTATGGAGAATGGGGAAGGGGGAGGGGGGAGGGATACATTGGGAGTTTGAGACTGACGTGTACACCCTGCTATATTTAAAATAGATAACCAATAAGGACCTACTGGATTGCACATGGAATTCTGCTCAACATTCTGTAATAACCTAAATGGGAAAGAGTCTGAAAAAGAATAGATACATGTTTATGTATAACTGAATCACTTTGCTGTACACCTGGAACTAACAAAACATCGGTAATCAACTATGCTCCAGTATAAAATAAAAATTTAAAAAGATAATTAAAAGGCAATGTGTTAAACTTAAAAAAAAAGAGAGAGAGAGAGCAGCTCTGCTTATAGTCCATGAATTTTACATTATGGAATTTCTGCTTATTCTTGGACTTCCCAAGGCCACCACATCTGGATGCTGTTCTACACTGGCAAAGAGGTCTCCAGTGAATACCTACAAGCTGTCTCTTACCCCATTTTTGCCTTTCCAAAATAGGCTTCTGCATTGCATTTATGGCATTTCTTTCTTTTCTGTTCTGTTCATGGACTTCTCTTGTATCCATCCCACAAATGCTGGAGTACTCACTGTATAGTTAACAAACCAAGAATGCCCTTGATAAACTCCTATTTCTCAACTATCAATTTCATATTCAGATAAAATAAAACCTTAAAGTTTCATTTGACATTCTTCCTGCAAGCTCCAGATTAGGATAATTGATTTGTATGTTTTTCTAAGCCCTAAGCATTTTGTATTACAATGAGACTAGGATAGGAATAATTCAATAAATATGGTCTATGCACGAGCTTTGTCTATCCGTGTGTTGACAATAAACTGCAGTCATGGTTGGGTGCTGACACACAGACACTGGTAGAAATATTAGATATAAATCAGTCCTAGGAAAAGATTTTTATGCCTGAATTTTAAGTAGCAAAGCTTTAGGTTTGAAAAATATTTTGTTTAACAAGAATTGCACTAAATATACATAGTCAGGAAAAAGGGTGATTGCTGGCTATTTATGTTAACAGTGTTGAACATTTGTTATGACTATTTTATGTTCTATACACATTTTCAGCCATACATTAGGCAGTGTTTACCAGGAGCTAAACAGCACACCAGCAGGTGTCTTGACCTGTGGAAAGCATGATGTGATTTTGTAAGGTCTCAAGTAAAAGTTTTAAACCTTGAGTTAACCTTTGGCCTGTGAAGTATGAGTGAATTGTTCAAAATCTTAGTCTCAAGTGTCTCATTACACAGCCTGAGCTGGCACTGGAAAGGTAAGGTCGGTTGTGTAAACAACTCAAGACAGATCACTGGCAAATTAATATGGAGATCCCACATCATTATACTTTCATTTTATTTTGTGTCTGTATTTTGAAAGCTGTCTTTAGGCTCTAAACTTACGTGGTGTAGTTATGAACAGTGGGTACGTTCAAAGAGGAATGTTGAAAAAATTCTCACCAAACAAGCGCAGCAGTTTTATTCAGAATTAGCTAAAGGGCATAACACTGTAAAAGAGAAAATGAACCACTCATTTGCTGTCATCAAAAATGAGGAAATGGCTCTAGGCAATAGCTGAAGACTTCTTTTGAACTTGAGAAGTTCACTGACTTGGCAGTGAGGAGCATCTTGTTTGTCCTGCTAGTTCTAAAGAACTATTTATCCTCAAATAATTCCAGTAAGTAAGGCCAAGGAAAACATCATCAATCTCTTTTTTTCTAAATATCTCTCATATTATTTATTATTATATTTTACATCACATCCAAAATATGGCCTTTGTGTTTTATATAGATCTTGATATATACTACATCTTTCTATTTAAAACAGATGATCTCTTTAAACTAATACCACAAGTAAGACAGATACATAATATAAAGTTAAAGTTGTTTTGAACAATGATATATATTTGTTGTCATAAGAAGTCAAGGAAGGGCTTCCCTTGTGGCTCAGTGGTTAAGAATCTGCCTGCCAATGCAGAGGGCACGGGTTCAAGCCCTTGTCCGGGAAAATCCCACACGCTGAGGAGCAACTAAGCCTGTGTGCCATAACTACTGAGCCCGCGTGTCACAGCTATTGAAGCCCGTGTGCCTAGAGCCCGTGCTCTACAACAAGAGAAGCCATCACAATGAGAAGCCTGCGCACCGCAACCAAGAGCAGCCCTCACTCGCCTCAACTAGAGAAAGCCCGCGGGCAGCAACGAAGACCCAATGCAGCCAATAAATAAATAAATAGATATCTTTTTTTAAAAAAGAAATCAAAGCAGGACAATTTTGTCACGGTCTCAACATTCTTATCTTAGTGCATTCCCACCAGCAATTTATGGGCTGTTCCACATGCTCTCCAGAATTTAATATTGTAATTTTTACTTTAGCTATTTTAACATGTGTGTAGTAGTAACTCATGATGGTTTTAATTTGCATTTCTTGAATGGCTAATGATGTTGAATATTTTTCTCTATGTTCCTTTGCCTTCTGAATATCTCCTTTGTTGGTATCTAGTAGTTTTTTCACATGCTTTAATTGGGTTGTTTCCTTACTGTAGTATTTTGTGAGTTCCTTTTTTATTTTGGTGCAAGTTCCTTGTCAAATATGTAACTTCCAAATATCTCCTCTGAGTTGCTAGCCTGTCTTTTCATTCTCTTAGAAAACTGATTTTTGACAAAGATTCAAAGGCAATGTAGTGAAGATGGGATAATCTTTTCCACAAATAATCCTGGAATAAATGGACATCCATATCCAAAAAATGAACTTTGATTCATATCTCCCCCCACCATATGAGAATGTTAACTCAAAATATATCAGAGACCTAAAAGCAAAATTGAAACTATAAAACGTCTTGAAGACAACTTCGAAGAAAATGTGTGTTCTTGCATTAGGTGAAGATTTCTTAGATGAGACATCAAAAGCATACTTCTAAAAGAAAAAACATTGCTCAACTGGACTTTATTAAAATTTTTAAAGCCTGCTCTTCTAAAGACAGACTATTTTAAAAAAAAATGAAAATTCAAGAAATTGGGAAGAAGAGGAGGAATCAGCTAAAGGAGGCTAAGGAAAAACCCAGGAAAGTATGGGGTCCTGAAAGCCAAGTGAAGAAATTGTGTCAAGAAGGAAGGAGTGATCCACTAGGGTCAAAGCTGCTGATGGGGAATGATTATTTTATTTTGAATCAGGGAGTAAACAGAGACATATGTCCCTGGACTCTATCACCTCTGGCCACTGTTGTCTTCCTAATCCTGACTCAACCATACCACCAAGGTAGGGGTTATGGTTATAGCGATGGCCTTTGCCCATTATCTAGTGAGCCGGACTTAAACTTGGTGCCATAGGCTTTGTATCTGGAACAAAAGGATTGAACGGAGGTTGATGTATGCTGAAACTCAGTCACTATTATGTCTGCATTTATTCATTCACTCCTTCAGTGCTTATCGAGCTCATTTTCTGTACTCAACATTGAGCACATAGTGACACTGGGTATACTCTAGTGATTTAAAACAGGCCCAGTACCTGATAATATGGAACTTAGAGAATGGAAGTGATAACAAGCATTAATCAAATAGTCACATTGGTTAAAACTATGATGTTTCTCTCCATTGTATTAGAATGATAACTTCATTACTGATCTTAGCATTTTGAAGTGTTATTAATCATAGTATTATGAGCATTATGTTTGGAATTACTCTGTTGCTATTGATGGCATGTTTACATCAGTTTTCACATTCTGTGAATGTGACTTTTGGTGTGAATAACCCAGGGCACTTAAACTCATCTTTATGTTTCTAAGTGAGATTTCTTTATCCTTCCCAAAATTGAAGTTGCCATACACCTTAATTCCATTATCAGTTCCCAGATATCTCTCCTCTTTTTATTTGATTCCTGTTTAGAGTAAATAAGCCAGATGTAAATGTGAGGACTAGAAAAACGTTAATCACGAATAACTGTGATGAATCTGAAACATATGTGGAATTTGTATAATACACAAATGTTCATAGGTTTTGCCACCTCTGGGAAATTGCCAATTAAAAACGTATTGGCAATAGAGGTGGAAAACATATTTTTGAAAAAAATTCTATTTCTGCAAGTATCTTCATTAGATAGATAGATGAAACCATGTAAATGAAACACAATCAAATTATTTATGATATACTCACAAACTAAAATAAGAAAAAAACAGGGGAAAAATATAACACATATGTGCCTGGGTTCTAGTTATTCTGAGTGAGTATGGTAACTCAGAGAATTTCCCACAGATAGTAGTACCTTAAATCCAATAAGAACACAGAACATAAATGTTAACTGAATGACTTTAAGGCTACCAGAGTAAGTGAATGGTTTGTCATTAACTGATGGTCTATATCTTGATTTATTTGCTGTGAATATGACAATTTATCTCTGAGAGGACGCTAAATACTTCACCACTTTTGAAGGAGTGTCTATATGCAATAAATGCATGTCAACGCATATCCAGATGGTTGTTCAGTGAGCTAAAGAGGAATAGCCTTAAGTATAGAGGTAGGAAAACAAATACACTTTTTTAATGCTCGACGGTGAGCTTGTAAGAGAAATGTAGAGAGCTGAGAAACCACTGCAGCCTACGTACTAGCTGACAGGCAGCCATAGGAAAAGAGCAGAGGCTGGGACCACTGAGCATTTACAGAACTGGATTACCCGTAGCTACAGGCTCTGAGTAACAACCACAACAATCAAAGAACAACCTACCAGCATAAAGAACATGAAAAGGACTATTAAGACCACATTAGGTTTTCCTGTGACACCTGCATGTATAAATGATAGCCATCAATAACCACGTTACCACCTTCTCAACCAACACAGCACTACCCTCATGGAGAGAGCTAACTTTTTTTTAACCAAAATAATTGAACTGTTTGCACTCTGTAAACCAATTTCATTTTGCCAGGGAAACCAATATATACTTTTTCACATATTCTTTTCTACGGTGGGGTCTTTTGATATACTATAAAGCTATCAAATGGGGGAAATGGGCTGAAATTTCATTTTAATTACGTTTCTTTTTTGAAAAAGACTACTTCTATTAATAAGTTGACAAAAGAAAAATATGAGGAAGTGTTTAAATAAAGGAAGTTATGACTTTTTAATCCACACTTAGAAGTTTCCTGAGATACCACAGGAACCTTTCTCCTCAAAACAGGTTAACTTAAGCATGCCAAGGGGATGTGATTGTGGCTAAGGTAATCTGCTTTCACAATGAACATCCACCTGAAGATAAAGATTATATTCTCTGACTTGGACCAAGTGATGCAAAAGCTATATTTGGATTTTGACCCTCAGTCATTGTCCTGACTATAATTTAAATGAGCAAAATATTTTATATCAGTGGAAATTAAAAAAACCTTTTAACAGTAAAATTCCATAATATTTACTAATTAAGAATCGAAGACAGTTAAAAAGTAACTTTTTACATTAAAAAGTAAAAGTAGATATAAGTATACAATTTTTAATAAAAACTCATATAGACTGCATTCGTGAGAATTCTTAGTATTTCATTGTCAGGCTTTATTACTTGTCAGCTAATGGCTGTTACTTCTTATCTAGAAATTATTCTTAGAATGAAAGTTTTTTGTTTTGTTTTTAACAAACATTAAAGGTTACCAATTAAGACTGATACTTGTGCTTAATTCTTGAAAGTTAGTACACAACTGAATAGTTAAAGGTTAAGTAGATAGTTGAGCAATTGTCTAGTTAAAAGCAGTAAATATAGTCACAATCTAGCTATACCACTTGGGATCCAAAAAATTCTTTATAGGCATGGTGACTTATTTGCAGACTATTCTCTTTCTTCATTTAGGGACAATGTCACATGAACAACTTCTGTGTCACAATTACTTTACCAACTCTTTTAAAATGTACAAGGATTAGTGAGTTATAAGTCTGGAAATAACCAGACCCACATAACAGCCAAAGTAAAAATGAGTGTCCAGTTCAAATAAAATATGAAGGTTTCCGGACTTTCAGAAACTTTTGAACTCTGTGCAGCTTGCCAAACTTAGTTAAATTTTAATTGTAGTGTAAATATTATTTATCTTAGAATGAAAAGGAGAATTAATCCAAATCTTTTAAAGGAGGCAGAAAGTATTTTACGTAACGTTTTGTTAGTTATGTATCAATAGGGAATAAATACCGTTCTGCCTGATAACTTCATATATCCCATGCATTTTACTTCCTAATGCTTATTAGGCAGTGGTCTAACAGGTAGTTCTTAAAACTTGGTGGTGAAAAGGTCATGGTGCTAACGAGATTAGATTCATAGCCAATCATCTTCAAAAATGTGTGTGAAAAGTAGGGGAAACAGAAAGTCTGTGCACTGCGAAAATCAAGTTTCCGGCTCTCTAAAACCCTGTGAGCTGAAAGGTGAAAATAAAACATCAAAAAATAAAATGTCTGCAAAATTGGGTTTTCTGTGAAACACTTACCTTAGTTCCATTAGCAGAATTTTGCATTCAGATAGTGGAAGAGAGGATATGAGTGTGCACAAATGTTTTTGTTAGAAACAGCATAACCCGCCAGAGACAGGAATCTCATGATTGCATTTCATACTGTCCAACCTATTCTTCCTTTCCAGGCACTAAGAAAGATTTCCTATCAGTCCAATAGATTTCTTTACCAATTTAGGGCTTCGTATCCGACCAGGGCAATTGGGAGAAAACCATTAATTAATGAAGTGAATGGTACTGGATTTTTTTCTTCTAGTTTTATTTTTTTTTTTTTTGAATTTTTATTTCTCTTTTTATTTATTTATTTATAGTGTCTTTATTGGAGTATAATTGCTTTATATTGCTGTGTTAGTTTCTGCTGTATGACAAAGTGAATCAGCTATACATATACATATATCCCCATATCCCCTCCCTCTTGTGGCTCCCTCCCACCTTCCCTATCCCACCCCTCTAGGTGGTCACAAAGCACAGAGCTGATCTTCCTGTGCTATGCGGCTGCTTCCCACTAGCTATTTTACATTTGGTAGTGTATATATATGTCCATGCCACTCTCTCACTTTGTCCCAGCTTACCCTTCCCCCTCCCCATGTCCTCAAGTCCATTGTCTATGTGTTCGTCTTTATTCCTGTCCTGCCCCTAGGTTCTTCAGAACAATTTTTTTTTTACACTGCATATATATGTGTTAGCATAAGGTATTTGTTTTTCTCTTTCTGACTTACTTCACTCTGTATGACAGACTCTAGGTCCATCCACCTCACTACAAAAAACTCAGTTTCGTTTCTTTTTATGGCTGAGTAATAGTCCATTGTATATATATGTCACACCTTCTTTATCCATTCATCTTTCCATGGACACTTAAGTTGCTTCCATGTCCTGACTATTGTAAATAGAGCTGCAATGAACATTGTGGTACATGTCTCTTTTTGAATTACGGTTTTCTCAGTATATATGCCCAGTAGTGGGATTGCTGGGTCATATGGTAGTTCTATTTTTAGTTTTTAAAGGAACCTCCATACTGTTCTCCATAGTGGCTGTATCAATTTACATTCCCACCAACAGTGCAAGAGGGTTCCCTTTTCTCCACACCCTCTCCAGCATTTATTGTTTCTAGATTTTTTGATGATAGTCATTCTGACTGGTGTGAGATAATATCTCATTGTTGTTTTGATTTGCATTTCTCTAATGATTAATGATGTTGAGCATCCTTTCATGTGTTTGTTGGCAATCTGTATATCTTCTTTGGAGAAATGTCTATTTGAGCCTTCTGCCCATTTTTGGATTGGGTTGTTTTTTTGTTATTGAGCTGCATAGTAGGTATAGTTCCCTGTGCTGCACAGTATATCCTTGTTGCTTATCTATTTTATACATAGTAATTTTTATATGTTAATACCATACCCCTAATTTGCCCCTCTCCTGTTTGATAACCACAAGTTTGTCTTTTACATCTGTGAGTCTGTTTCTGTTTTGCATATATGTTCATTTGTATTTTTTTTGTTTGTTTCTACATATAAATGATATTATACAGTATTTATCTTTCTCTGCCTGACATATTTCACTAATTTTGATGTTCTCTCGGTAAAAAGACAAAGAAACAAAAAAACCTAAGGACTACCATATGACCCTGGGTACTGGATTTTGAGCATAATTAGAAACAGCCTTTTTCTTAAGCCTAGAAATAAAATAAATAGTGTGATCCTGCTTAGTGTCACCCCCTTGAACTTAATTCCAGTCTCAAGTGACTCTTGTTCTTCCTTTTCCCAAAGAAGTGTTAAATCTTTTTGAAACAACAGAGTTCATTAAAATGTATAACATTTGCTCCAGGTAACATGTTAAGGATCCATGTTCATAGGAACGAAATATTATGCACTATTCAATCTATATTCATGTTGTGTGCTCTAGTATGCAAGGCTTTTTATTTTCAAGGAATAAATATTGTATCTCTCCTGAGTATCCAAGGAATGAAAAAGGTAGCCAATCTATAGTACACTAAAATAACTGAAGAAAATAAAATTTATAATATTAGCAAAGACTGAAGAAAGTATGTCTAGAACTGATTCAAAATAAGAGTATTACATATTAAACCTATGATTTGTGGCCAAAGCTGTACTCAGAGAAAAATTCGTCATTTTAAATGTATTTATTAGAAAATTAGAAAGATTTAAGATAAAAGAACTAAGCAATCAATCCAACAATCTAAAACAATTACAAAAATGAATTTAAGAAAGGAATTAAGATAAATATAAAAATTAATGAATAAAACAAATAGAAATAATTGACGTGATTCAAAAACAATAGTTATATGAAAGGTCAATTTTTTAAAAGTTGTGATTAAGAAAAAATAAAGCACAGCTTTAAAAGTAAGATTATGTAAGACTATATCTACAGAAGATTAAAAAATAACTAAAATTGACAAAAGAAGACCTGGAAAATCTAAAAAAGACAAAAAACAGTAATGAACACTGAAATGGTAATGGAATAATATCTTGCTCCTACCAGCCCTCATCAAGGGCCCAGATTATTTTATGAGCAAGCACTAACAAATCTTCTTGAAACAAAACATTTTTGACTGGCTGACTATGGATACAAAATAATAAAATAGTAACAAATCGAATCCAGCAATTTGCTGTAAAAAATAATACAGAATGACCAAAAAAGGATTTATCTTGGGAAAGCACAAGTGGCTCAACATTAGAAATCTTTCAGTGGAATGCACTATATGAATATGTTAAAGCATAAAAACTATTTGATAATCTCACTTGATTTTGAAAAAGAATCCTAAAGGAATTCAACATCTTTATGACAATTTTTTAAAAGCTTTCTGTAGAATTAAAAAATACATATAATTTCCCTGACTTTATAAAAGCATCTACCAAAGTCTTGCATCAAGCCCTCCCCATAATCATGAGATATTGGAAGCAGACCCATATTGACAAGAATTAGCCAACTGATCAATCTTCAACTCAAGGTCCCAGACAATGTAATAAAATAAGGAAAACAACTCAAGTATTGGAAAGGAAGTTACAAAACTGTCACAATTTGCAGATAATTGGTCCTGAGGACACCAATGGGACAAATTTTAAAACCAGTAAGTAAATTTCATCAGGATGGCCAAATACAAACTCAGAATATAAAAACCTGTAGCTTTTATTCACAGCAGTAAGCCCATTAGAAAATAAAATGGAATAAGAGGTCTTTTTATAATAGAAACAATCACATCAAATATTTAGGAATAATCCTAACAAGACTTCACTGGAGGGCATAAAAGAAAACCTAAATAAATGGGGAAAAATTCTTTGTTCATGAATGAGAAGGTTCAGTATTTTAAAGATGTTTATTCTCTCTAAAATAATCTATGAATTTAGTACAACACTAAAAAAAAAAATAAATAAAAGGGTTGGGAGGGGTAATTGGGCAAAGGTGGCCAAAAGGTACAAATTTCCAGTTATAAGATAAATAAGTACTAGGGATGCATGTACAATATGGGAAATACAATTGCTGTGTGTTATAAAAGTTGTTAAGGAGGAAATCCTAAGAGTTCTCATCACAAGGAAAAATTTTTTTTCTTTTTCTTTTATTTTGTATCTGTATGAGGTGATGGATGGTCACTAAACTTATTGCGGTAAACATTTCACAATGTATTTAAGTCAAATCATTATGCTATACATCATAAATTTATATAGTACTGTATATAAATTATATCTCAATAAAACTGGAAGAAAAAAATAATTAAAAAATAAACATATAAAACAATGGTTTGTGGAAATGTGAAACCTGTTCTAAAACCCATAAAGAAGAGTGAATATGTAAAACTAACCAAGATAAATCTATAAAAGAAAACCAAGATGGAATAGGCTTGCCTACTATGTATCAAACATATTATAAGATTAGAGTAATAAAAATAGGATAGTAGTGGGACAGAAATTAACTAGATGCATGGAATAGGAGTCTAAAAATAAATGCAAGCATATATGCTTAAGATACAATAAGAATGGCATTTTCTTTTATTTTTTTCTTCTTTTCTTTTTATTTTTAGCTGTAAGAATGGCATTTTATTTTTATTTTTTTTGTGGTACGCGGGCCTCTCACTGTTGTGGCCTCTCCCATTGCGGAGCACAGGCTCCGGACGCGCAGGCACAGCGGCCATGGCTCACGGGCCCAGCCGCTCCGTGGCATGTGGGATCTTCGCGGACTGGGGCACGAACCCGTGTCCCCTGCATTGGCAGGCGGATTCTCAACCACTGTGCCACCAGGGAAGCCCAAGAATGGCATTTTAAATAAATGGATAAAGGGTAGATTTTAAAATAAAGTTCTGGGAGAATAATTTACTTATTTAGAAAGATATAGTTAGTTTGTATCTCATATTCATAAAAACAAATTTTAGATCGTTATAGTCTAAGCATAAATATAACACTATAAATGTATTAAATATAGTACTATAAAAGTCTTACACTAAATTGTAGTATAATTTCTCTTTGATATTGGGATCAAGAAGATGTTCTTAAATAAAACATTTCTACACCAAGAAAACTTGAAGTGAACTCAATATCTGTATACAGAGGGACTCATAATCTGTGGTAGAGAATAGAAGGCCAGAGTTTACAGGAAAGAGGCACTGAAAAAGATCTGGTTTTGGGTATAGTAGGTATATTATGACACAGCTTCGATAAAAGAGAAATACCAAAACAACACTATACATTTTCTCTGTGATTATTGATGTTTACATATGCATAGAATACAGTCTAAAAAGTATCCACATTAACCTGATGGCAATGGGTGGTTGTGTAGAGGGGAACTAGAATTTAGTACTATTCTAGTCAAAGGTACATTGGCCTTGTATATAAGAAGAATGCATTTAAGTGACAATCTATACATAAATGGATAAAGAAGATGTTACACACACACACACACACACACACACACACACACACACACACACACACTGGAATATTACTCAGCCATGAAAAAGAATGAAATATTGCCATTTGTAGTAACATGGATGGACCTAGAGATTATCACATTGAGTGAAGTCAGAGAAAGACAAATATAATATCACTTAAATGTGGAATCTAAAAAATAACACACATGAACTTATTTACAGAACAAAAATAGACTCACATAGAAAACAAACTTATGGTTACCAAAGGGGAAAAAGCATTGGGAGGAGAGATAAATTAGGAGTAAGGGATTAACAGATACACACCACTATACATAAAATAGATAAACAACAAAAATTTACTGTACAGCACAGGGAACTATATTCAATTTCTAGTGAGAACGTATAATGGAAAAGAATCAGAAAAAAAATGTGTGTAACTGAATCACTTTGCTGTACATCTGAAACGAACATAATATTATAAATCAATTATACTTAATTAAAAAAAGAAGAATATATAAAAATAGGTAAAATTATAAGTAGATAGTGAAGTAAATTAGCATTATGGGGAAAAGTTGATCAATCTATTTCACAATTCCACAAAGGAAATGACAAATATGAAAAGGATAAAATGTTACTAGAAAGAAAACAGCTGTTTGATTTGACAACTATGTGAAGAATGAATTTATTTTACCAATTCAGCTGAAATCCCACATAATCGAGCAGTTAAGTATATTAGTGTATAAATAAGTTCTAGAAATTTCTGTGCTCAAAAATACCCAATGTTGACCATACGGGATTCAAAAGCAGTATTAACCCAAGGTCACTGAAATGGTCCTAAGAAAATAATCTTTCCGAAAATAAACTCATTGACCAATCCTGTGCACATTTTTAAAAGGACATGCTCTTTTTTTGAAACTGTGGCTTATTATTTTGTGCATGTTTTAGCTCTACCATTAATCCTATTTTGATATCCCCACCTTCCAAAAAGATAGAAGTAAGAAAAAATCGTAAGGAAAATAACAAGTGACTCTGACGCAGACTTTAAACTTTATTAAAATTCATGCCAGTAAAGATTTTTGTGAAAGACAGTTAATACTGCTGGGTTTAGTGAGAAGGTCTACTTTAAACATTGCTATTGGGAGAGCAACTTAACAATACAGGTCTATGACTTGACAAACACTCAAATGATTGATTATAGTAGATCTGTGTCTAGAGATTTATCCTTAAAAAAATAGCAACTGGGGCTTCCCTGGTGGCGCAGTGGTTGAGAATCCTCCTGCCGATGCAGGGGACACGGGTTCGTGCCCCGGTCCGGGAAGATCCCACATGCCGCACAGCGGCTGGGCCCGTGAGCCATGGCCGCTGAGCCTGCGCGTCCGGAGCCTGCACTCCGCAATGGGAGAGGCCACAACAGTGAGAGGCCCGCGTACCACAAAAAAAAAAAAAAAAAAAAAAAAAAAAATAGCAACTGGAAAAAGATTAATATCCTATGATGTTCATTATAGCATCATCTATAACATTTGTGGCAAACTAAAAGTCAAGCAATAGGGTACTTTTCGATAAATTAACTATGATACAGCTGTATTATAATTGATTATTCATTTAATAAGATGTTTTTGAAGATGAATTTATGACATGGGAAGATGTTTAGTGAGAAAGACAAGGGAAAGAATTGTATTTACAATAATAAATACACACACATACATACATATGTATAAATATCTGTATCTACCTACCTACCTACCTATACCTGAAAGGGAAAAAATAATTGCCAAATGACTCCTGAGACATAATAACATATTTTCCTTTTCCCTAGCTTACATCAATGCTTCAAGCTAATTTGGTTCTTTGACATCAGCACTGCAAAAGACAAGTCTCTTTATTATGTAAAGTGAAAAATAATAGAGCAATTAGCAATATCCCAATCGTCTCTCCCTCTAATTTCCCATCCCTGGTTCCCAGTGGAAGATTTTTTAAATCAGCATATTTTTCTTTCAGTGTTTATGGATGGGCTCCTCTTGTTCCGACTTGACTGCTGCTGGGCCTTTATTTTCCATTACTTTGCTTATTCTTAGGGTTGAAGCAAAGAAGGTGTGTGTGCTCTGAGCCCCTTAAAGCATGAGCCTTACACTACCCAAAGGAAGGTGGTACTGAGATCTGTGAGTTCAGTATTGCCTCAAAACGCAAGTTGGAACCTGAAGGCTCTTCAGTATGAGAACTGGAGAGCAAGAAGGAGCAGGAGAAGGAAAATATAATGTTGACAGTTATGAAAAAATTGATCTCAAATGATGTGAATAAGCAAGATATTTGCTGCTGTGGTCTTGTCATCAACTGGGGCTCAGCTGGGACCATGCAAGGGCCAGAAGCATCACCCATCCCAGATTCTTTCCATCAGAACAAGGCTGATTTCTCTACTGTCCCTCTCCCTCAAGGCTATTATTTCCAAAGTGGGACAACTGTTAAGGAGATAAGATTTGGCAACACTTGATATCAAAACATTTCTCTGGTCATATTGTTCTGACCACTACAAGTTTTTCTGGTCAATTGTAACTTTTTAAACGCAAACATGCTTATTACCGTGTAAACTCAATATCGGCATGAGCTTAGCTTTGCCTCTCTTTTTTCTAAGCCGAGTTGGCCACCTACTTCATTTAACCTCATTTCACAAAGGTTAGATAACCACAAACCGAACTTGAAAAAAATCTGCCTTAGGAACAGACCAACATGTTAGTAACGTTTGCATTTACGTTTTTGGATTGTGGGTAAATTTTAATTTATTTAAAATTTTTAATTTCCAAATTTTTTTATAATGAGTATTACATTTAAACTAAAAGGAAACAGAGAGAGAAACATGAATCTCGGATAATGTTTGATCTTCATACAAGCCATTTTAACTGCATTTGAACCAAAGCAAATTTACTGATAGGGACAAAAAATATAAGTAAAATGAGCACAGAAAACAAAATAAAAACAAAATCCTGTTGGTATTTACCAGTCTCTATGGTTGATTTTTTTTTTTTTTTACTCTGTCTTTCAGACCACGTCACCAAATTCTGTGCCTTCTTCTGGTCTTTTAAGTTTCTGCTCAAACTTCCCAAATTACCGTATCTAAATTCATCCTTCTACCTTTCCACTTATTCAGTGGGTCATATTACTCTGTACATTTCTTCCATAACTCCCAGCATAACATTTTTAATTATTTTATTTGTTTACTTTATGTCTCCTTACACCTGCAGATTAATTCCATGTGGAGGACACTGTCTGTGTCCTTTTTCTAGAATAATTACTGGAATACGAGAATACTCGATCGTTATGTACAGACTACATTATTAAATAAATGATGTATCATTTTGTTAGTTTTTCTTTCACAAGCAGACATCAGAATGGTTCCCAATATGTTGCCCTGTTTGGGGGATGATTGATTCCTATACAGTGATAGCAAAAAACTATCAAAACTATAAAAACTATGTTTTTATTCCATATGCGAACGAACAACACAATTAATGAAAATGAATAAAAAATTTGAATCATGTTGTTTTCACGTACTTTTAAGTTTCTGCATGCAAAAGCATTTCAGACTCCAGCTGGAATGTAACTGAAAGTACTAACATATTATGAGAAAAGCTATTCCTGTACAATGTCCAACCTGATTTTGTAAACTAAGTATGTTTAGAAACGTTGTGGAGAATATGAAAGAAATTTTAGATACTAATGCCATAAATATCTTAGAATGAGGCTCAAATATTGACCCCCAAAAGTCAGTGAATATTTCTGCCTTTCTTACTATACAAAATGTATTATTGCATAGGCTCTATTTTAAAATAAATGATTAATATAGTGACAGATGCAAACCATTATATATATGTGCCAGGCACTCTTTAAAATTCTTTATGTATATTTACTTATCTAATCCTGTGCCCAACCCTAGGAGATAGGGAGTAGTATCATCTTTAATTTACTGATGTGGAAACTGAGGCACAGAGTGAGCACATTTGATAGCAAGAAGCCTGCACAGCAGCCACCTGAGTTTCCTTCATGAAGTGCACTGCTTCAATTTATAAAGCAATTTTTTTTCCCTCTCCAGCATGATTGTTGGCTGGCCCAGGGTCACAAGGCTAGACAAAGACAGAATTTGAACACAGTCTGGCATCACAGGTTTTCTCCTAACTCCCTATGCTATAACACTTCTCTAAAAGACCTGTAACAGATGAGAAGCACAGTCATCCCTTGGTATCCATGCAGGATTAGTTCCAGGACTCCCTGTGGACAGCAAATCTGCAGATGATCAAGTCCCTGACTGTATTAAATGAGCTAAGCCTGGTATCATTTACACACAGGCACCTGTGGTGTGGGTGGGAAGGACATTGGAGTTGGATTCAGAAGTCTTGGGATAAAATTCTGAGCTCTGTTCCTGAACCTGCTACTAATGTAGCCACAGTTTCCATAACTCTAAGATGGAGATACAAACCCTCTATCATTTCATTTTTGTGAGCAGTAACTGATTAAATGGGTGACATATGCTGCATAATTCTTGAAACCTTAAGGAACTTTGTGAGTACTCACTCTCTGAATTGTGGCTGCCTATTTACAGACCTCCTCACTCCTTCTATAAATAATGGAGCTCATGAAATTATTTAAGCAAATAGTGGACATCAAATATTTGATACTGCTGATCTCAAGTAGGAAACAGGCCCTTCCTGGGTCTTTTACACTCAAACATTCAATTCAAAAAATTTTCAGTTGTGCTCAGGAATCAAACGTTGAGCAGGCTCCATAGAAAACAGGAGGATGAAAAGGTATGGTCATTGTTCTCACCACTCTTAAACAGCAAATGAAATAGGACACCAAAACCAAAGCAGATCATAATATGTGCTGTGAATTCAGAGGAAGATGGAACGCTTTGGAGTGGGGGAGATCAGGAAAGAAGACTTTCAATATATGGATATTAGCAGAAAAAGGGAGCAACATATACAAAGAAACTAGATGCTATCTGATTCAATTTCAGACTTTCATTGAACATCTACCTTTTTCAAGGCACTGTGCTATCTGGGGAATCAAGGAGAGGAAGACAGTCCCTGAACTCAGAGCTTACAGCATGGGGGAAATTGTCTAAGTTAGTTCTCGTCACATTAGCACAATGCCGGAAGAACACAGATAAACTAATCACTATACTCCTTAGAGATGTAGTAAAAAAAAAAAAAAAAAAAAAAATCCAGGGAGTACTACAAAGAGAAAGGGATGGTGACCAGAGTCTTAAATGAAGCTTAAGTAGATAGTTTCTAAGTAGGTAAGAGGGGAAGGGAAAGATAGTTCACAAAGGACACAACATGACCATGGATTTGGATTGTTTCTCTTGTCGTATGTGTAGAGAATCACAAAATTGGGGATATGGGGGGCTGGAGGGGTAACTCTCAATTATCTTATTTTTCTTTCAGAATAGAGTTGATCTCTCCTTTCACTTTCAAAAATTGTTTCTAATTACTTGACTTGACACCAGGATATTCTACTTGGGCACTGATCTCATGAGCAGCTAACTAGGTCAGTTTCACATGTCAATCTCTGCTCCCCGCTTGAGAATGTCCCAGATGTTGGGACAGGGGTTAGGGGGAAAAATGCATTTAAGCAAAGGAGGAGCAGGTTTGAAGTGATTGAAGGCACTAATAGAGAAAAATGTTGAATAAAAATTCTAAGCAGTTTGTATTATAAAAAATTCCAAACATGTAGTGCATAGAATAGCATAACTCTTCCTTTGATCCTCTCCCATATTATTTTGAAATAAATTTGAGACAACATATCATTTCATCCATAAATATTTTAATATGTATTCCTAAGAACAAAAGGACTCATAACAAAAATACTACAATTAACATACCTACAAAATTTAACAATATGGACTAACTTCTGAACGTTTTTGAGCCTGAAGAACTTATAAAACATTGAGTTTCGATGATTTGAGGAGACATCAGGGCTAGAGATGAGGGGAGCTTAGTGCATCAATATGTGGGAGATGCCGAGGATTAGGAAATAAGTGACATCACCCAGGAGTCAAAAAGGAAGCAAACAATGGAAGATTGCATTAGGGAGAAAATTTGAATGAAGGCCATAGACACGAGGAGTTAGAAGAACATGAACATCTGTGAGGACTGGAGGAATCAAGAAAGCTCTCCATTTGTGACTAGAATGAAACTTAGGCTGGGCCTCGAAGGATGAACTTAAGTAGGTGGTGGGAACGGTGGTGATAATTCATCTGATGAAAATGGTATGAGTGACTACATGGTGCTTGACTGGTACAAAGACTCACTTCACAGGAAGGAGGAGACTGGTAGGAAATGAGGCCACCTAGATAGGGGAGATTACAATATGCATACAAGAGTCCAGAATTTGAATTCCATTCACTGTTTCAATAACTGTTGGTTGAGCATGATAATATACGAGACACCATGCTAGCAGCTAGGGATGTGAAGACTTATGAGATTAGATTTATGCTGACAGATAGATTTAGACCTATTACGGGAAGTATATAATCAAAAATTCCACAATTATAATACATCATTCAATAAATATCTATTGAACATATTCTGTGGGTCACACCATGATGCATGCTGTGAATACAATGATAATTAAGTCATGGTCCACAAGAAGTCATTGAACAATTCATGAGTTTTTATTGGGATGCTGACATGAGAAAAAACATTTTTAGGGGATGTTCTTTTTCTCTATGCACAAAGAATAGAGTAAGGACACTCACTCAGGAAGACAAAGTGATAAACCTTGAAATAAGGGAGAAGCAACAAGAATGGAGGTAAAGGTATTATACAAGACATGTATTCATGGAAAAAAAAATAGTGGGAAAAAACTGAGTAACTGATGTCCAAAAGTTTCAGATGGGGTGTGTGTGTCTGTGTGTGTGTGTGTGTGCACACACACGTGTGCACACACGTTTCAGGTGCAACCATATCAGTTCTCTTTTTCAGTGTCTCAAAGTGTTCTCTGTGATTAACAATGAGCTGTATAGAGATCACCTTTCCTTGACGCTAAGAAAAATTTAGTTTAAATGCAGCAATGTCCTGAAACATCTTCCTGGGGACATCAGGTTTATTTGGTGAAGGGGAACTTCCCCATTGCTGATGTCTTGATGTGCAGATCTGTTCCCTTTAAACAGTAAGTGTTGTCTTAATAAAGAACAGTGGGTTTTTGGATATCAATATTAAAGTCCACTTGGAGCATTCAGAATGTTTCTTAAATGACTGACCAGAGTAAACTCTTGCGCTCTGTGTGCCTGGAGTCAGCAAACATCACACAGATTAAAAAAAAATCAGTAAATTATTTCCAAGGAATGGAAACAGAAATCCTCAGATGATTCACCGATGATTCAGATTTCTGTGTATCGCTTCTACTCTACTTGTTGCCAAGGGAACTTGGGGCCTACTTCCTACCACACTTCGGCTATAAAAAGTACCAGCAAAAGCCACAGGAGAGAAACTTGTCTACTCTTTTATTAAAAATGGTTAATGGCCTACCTGTCAGTTACACGGAGAGACTTAAGTTTTATCTGTGAAAGTGATATCCATGAGACACTGAGATGCCACGATGTTATTCTAGTTACCTATCAATTGCTTTCATTCCGTGGCTTTCCTCATGCAGGGCATTTCCTATAAAGAACCTAAGATGCCAACAGAAATCATCATTTTTTTCCATAAGATCCAGACCGATGTGCTTTTGCATTAATAGCCACGGCTTGTGAAATCTGCGTCAATGTTAGCCAGGGTTCGAACCCAGAGTCATGCTGCTGTCCTGCCTGCTTGTCTGCATCATCACGGCAAGAGAAGGACATGAGACGGACAGAGGAAGGCAGGTTGATGACCACAAATGGTCTGGGCACCTTCACTTTCACTGCCTGAGTGAAGGTGCCCAGGATCTGCGTGCACCTGTTGAAGGTGTGATCTGTTGATCTTTCGCTGACAATCACCTTTCTTAAGCAATGTGAGAATATCAGTACAGTCAAATATTCATAAGAGAAAACCAGTCATGGATGGATAATTTCCATTGCATATATAGCCTAAATTTTTTTCCCTGATATGTTCCTTGACTTAAATTCTCATCTGGAAATAAGGTATGAAGCCTGCCTCTATGGCTAGGTATCTGGAAGACAGATATAGGGCAGAAGTCAACAGCACAGACAAGCACACTCTATGCGTACAAAGGGCAGGATCTCCCATCCACTAGGAAGGCCTGGGAGGACAAGACTGTTGAGAGCATTACGGGAATAATTTTTTTTTCTCCATTTGGCTTTGATGCTTACTAGAAAATTCATAAAGAAAGGAAGTTTCCTCTTTAAAGATGGCACATTTTCTCTTTATGGTTCCATAAGGCCAGAAAGAAGCTACCAGCTACTCTTACATGAGTCCTACCTAAGAGGTATGTAATGCTTAAGATGTCTTTACGCTTACATTTATATAAGAGCCCTTCAGATCTTTGAAGGGGCAACATGATCGAACATGAAATTATAAATTTAAATTTTTTAAACGGGTGTTAGTATTACTTGTAATCAACAGTGATTGTTTCTGAAACACAAAGCTTCCCACTTTAAAGTCTATCTTAAGTCTCCTATTTCTTAAAGAACCGAATCCCAGCTCCTTTTCATGGACTGCAAAACCCCTTACGGCCTCATCTCACATCTCTTTGCACTTGAGCAATGCAGAGCTGCTTATATCTCCCAACGCCTATTACTGCCCCATGCCTCTGTGACTTGGCACATGGGCCTCGCTAAGCCTGGAATGTCTTTGCTCTCTTCCCACGTAATTGGTTCCTACACTTAATTCAAAACTACTACCTGCTCCACTGAGTCTTTCCTGACTCAACTGCCTGTCTAAAGCAATTGTGATATAGGGCTTCTGTTTTTGCCAGTGTTTATAATATTGCACTTTTACTATAATGTTAACTATTGCTCATGTGTGCATGTAATTTTTCTTCTGTTACACTGCATAACTCTTGGGAGCCAGATCCATGTTATTATTTTTTATTTTTGTATTTCGAGCGCTTTGCACAGTGCCCAGTATACATTCCGTTGTTTGTAACTTTTTGTTGAAATCTTTTCCATTTTGCAAACCTTATGATTATTGTTAGAGGAAAATTTGTTTAAAAGAAATGCACCACTAGATATGTTAGTGATACATTAAATTAACTTTGTAAATCTGTGCCTTAGAATGCCTAATAGAAGAGTCCTGGGTCTAAAATTTCTTGTTGGATAAACAAGGGAAGGGTCAATATATCATAAATCAGGTGGATGTAAATGAAAGGGGAATTTATTCAACAAAGAAGAACAACAACAACGAGGTCTTCCTGATATCTGACGTTGGGACTCGCTGGTAGAAAAATCAAAGTGTGATTTTTCTGACTGTCCCAAGAACTCTCAATGAGACCAACATAAACATCTGCTTTAGTAACTGAATCAAAGCTACGGAAGATTTGCAACAGACCTGTCAACCAGGAAGTGTGAGAATAGCTCATTCCACCAAATCCACTGTATTTTTTGGTCAGCGTACTCACAGGCCATGATATCAAGTATTTCAGAAGCCCCCTTCTCTAGGAATGAGGAATGAAGTTGAGTTGACAGGGGTAGATGCAGGAGAGGCACCTCATTTTGAAACCTGACTTAACATGCTGTCCTTCTTCTGTAAGAGCCTATGTGTCAGTACTGCATGGCTTGTTGTGACGGAAACTAGAACTATACTGGGTACTGGGACTTTTCACCAGCAACTTGGACCTTGCCTGGCAAAAGGTCAGCACCATGTCGAGGTTACTGGAGCTAAAGCAGGAGTCACAGCCACTAAAATGAGAGATGCCCTGACATGCTGGGAAAGCTATGAGAGAAACAGCATAACTGAGCCAAATCCTAGAGTAGGGTTAGGAAATGAAGAGAAACCAGGCTGAGATATAACTGAGGAGTAGAGGGCTCTTTAAGCAAGCACCTGGACATCAATAGCCTTTTACTGGTGTGTGGACAGGTAATCTTGGTGTAAAGTGCTTTGTAAATAATGGGAAAACACTTTCCACTTCCCTTACAGGGGTCAAAATGTTCTTCACAAAGAAGAAAGAGCAGAGAACTTATCTGTGCCAGGGTTTCTATACCCTCAGTGGAGTTACTAGTAGAAATTACTGCCCACTTCCCTAGTAGCAGGACTCCTGGACCAACTCCATGGAGCCTGGGCTTTCACAAAACTGGAGTCTCAGACGGAGAGAAGATGGCGGAAGAGTAAGACGCGGAGATCACCTTCCTCCCCACAGATACATCAGAAATATATCTACACGTGGAACTGCTCCTATAGAACACCCACTAAACGCTGGCAGAAGACCTCAAACCTTCCAAAAGGCAAGAAACTCCCCACGTACCTGGGTAGGGCAAAAGAAAAAAGAATAAACAGAGACAAAGAATAGGGACGGGACCTGCACCAGTGGGAGGGAGCCGTGAAGGAGGAAAGGTTCCTACACACTAGAAGCCACTTCGCGGGCGAGACTGCGGATGGCAGAGGGGGAAGCTCCGGAGCCGTGGAGGAGAGCGCAGCAACAGGGTGCAGAGGGCAAAGCAGAGAGATTCCCGCAGAGGATCGGTGCCGACCAGCACTCACCAGCCTGAGAGGCTTGCCTGCTCACACGCCGGGTCGGGCGGGGCTGGGAGCTGAGGCTCGGGCTTCGGTCGGAAGCCTGCAGAGGACTGGGGTTGGCGCCATGAACACAGCCTGATGGGGCTGGTGCACCACGGCTAGCCGGGAGGGAGTCCGGGAGAAGTCTGGAGCTGCCGAAGAGGCAAGAGACTTTTTCTTCCCTCTTTTCTTCCTGGGGCGCGAGGAGAGGGGTTTAAGCGCGCCACGTAAAGGAGCTCCAGAGACGGCCGTGGAGCTGCCAAAGAGACAAGAGACTTTTTCTTGCCTCTTTGTTTCCTGGTGCTCGAGGAAAGGGGATTAAGCGCGCCGCGTAAAGGAGCTCCAGAGACGGGTGCGAGCCGCGGCTATCAGCACGGACCCCAGAGATGGGCATGAGACACTAGGCTGCTGCTGCTGCTGCCACCAAGAAGCCTGTGTTTAAGCACAGGTCACTATCCACACCTGCCCTGCCGGGAGCCTGTGCAGCCCGCCACTGCAAAGGGTCCCAGGATCCAGGGACAACTTCCCCAGGAGAACGCACGGCGCGCCTCAGGCTGGTGCAACGTCACGCCGGTCTCTGCCGCCATAGGCTCGCCGCGCATCCGTACCCCTCCCTCCCCCCGGCCTGTGCCAGAGCCCCCGAATCAGCTGCTCCTTTAACCCCATCCTGTCTGAGTGAAGAGCAGGGGACCTACGCGCAGAGGCGGGGCCAAGTCCAAAGGTGAACCCCAGGAGCTGTGCAAACAAAGAGGAGAGGGGGAGGTCTCTCCCAGCAGCCCCAGAAGCAGCGGATTAAAGCTCCACAATCAATCTGAAGTGCCCTGCATCTGTGGAATACCTGAATAGACAGGGAATCATCCCAAGTTGAGGAGATGGACTTTGGGAGCAAGATATATTGTTTTTTTCCCCCTTTTCTCTTTTTGTGAGTGTGTATTTGTGTGCTTCTGTGTGAGATTTTGTCTGTATAGCTTTGCTTTCACCGTTTGTCCTAGGGCTCTGACCGTCCTGCTTTTTTTTTTTTAATTTAAAAATTTTTTCTTAATAGTTATTTTTTATTTTAATAGTTTTAATTTATCCTACTTTATCTTCTTTCCTCCTTCCTTCCTTCCTTCATTTATTCCTTCCTTCCTTCCTTCCTTCCTTCCTTCCTTCCTTCCTTCCTTCCTTCCTTTCCTTTCCTTTCATTCCTTTCTATTTTTTCTCCCTTTTATTCTGATACGTGTGGATTAAAGGCTCTTGGTGCTCCACCAGGCGTCAGGGCTGTATCTCTGAGGTGGGAGAACCAATTTCAGGACACTGGTCCACAAGAGACCTCCCAGCTCCCCGTAATATCAAATGGTGAAAATCTCCCAGATATCTCCATCTCAACACCAAGACCCAGCTTCACTCAATGACCAGCAAGCTACAGTGCTGGACACCCTATGCCCAACAACTAGCAAGACAGGACCACAGCCCCATCCATTAGCAGAGAGGCTGCCTAAAATCATAATAAGGCTACAGACACCCCAAAACGCACACCAGACGTGGACCTGCCCACCAGAAAGACAAGATCCAGCCTCATCCACCAGAACACAGGCACTACTCCCCTCAACCAGGAAACCTACTCAATTCACTGAACCAACCTTAGCCACTGGGGACAGACACCAAAAACAACGGGAACTACGAACCTGCAGCCTGCAGATAGGAGACCCCAAACACAGTAAGATAAGCAAAATGAAAAGACAGAAAAACATACAGCAGATGAAGGAGCAAGGTGAAAACCCACCAGACCTAACAAATGAAGAGGAAATAGGCAGTCTACCTGAAAAAGAATTCAGAATAATGATAGTAAAGATGATCCAAAATCTTGGAAATAGACAAAATGCCAGAAACATTTAACAAGGACCTAGAAGAACTAAAGAGGAAGCAAGCAATAATGAACAACACAATAAATGAAATTAAAAATAATCTAGATGGGATCAATAGCAGAAAAACTGAGGCAGAAGAACGGATAAGTGACCTGGAAGATAAAATAGTGGAAATAACTACTGCAGAGCAGAATAGAGAAAAAAGAATGAAAAGAACTGAGGACAATCTCAGAGACCTCTGGGACAACATTAAACGCACCAACATTTGAATTATAGGGGCCCCAGAAGAAGAAGAGAAAAAGAAAGGGACTGAGAAAATATTTGAAGAGATTATAGTTGAAAACTTTGCTAATATGGGAAAGGAAATAGTTAACCAAGTCCAGGAAGCACAGACAGTCCCATACAGGATAAATCTAAGGAGAAACACACCAAGACACATATTAATCAAACTATCAAAAATTAAATACAAAGAAAACATATTAAAAGCAGCAAGAGAAAAATAACATACAAGGGAATCCCCATAAGGTTAACAGGTTAACAGCTGATCTTTCAGCAGAAACTCTGCAAGCCAGAAGGGAGTGGCAGGACATATTTAAAGTGATGAAGGAGAAAAACCTACAACCAAGATTACTCCACCCAGCAAGGATCTCATTCAGATTCGACAGAGAAATTAAAACCTTTACAGACAAGCAAAAGCTGAGAGAGTTCAGCACCACCAAACCAACTTTACAACAAATGCTAAAGGAACTTCTCTAGGCAAGAAACACAAGAGAAGGAAAAGACCTACAAGAACAAACTCGAAACAGTTAAGTAAATGGTAATAGATGCATACATATCGATAATTACCTCAAATGTAAATGGATTAAATGTCCCTACCAAAAGACAAAGACTGGCTGAATGGATATAAAAACAAGACCCATATATATCCTGTCTACAAGAGACCCACTTCAGTCCTAGAGACACATACAGACTGAAAGTGAGGGGATGGAAAAAGATATTCCATGCAAATGGAAATCAGAAGAAAGCTGGAGTAGCAGTTCTCATATCAGACAAAATAGACTTTAAAGTAAAGACTATTACAAGAGACCAAGAAGGACACTACATAATGATGAAGGGATCGATCCATGAAGAAGATATAACAATTGTAAACATTGATGCACCCAACATAGGAGCACCTCAATACATAAGGCAAATAAGAACAGCCATAAAAGGGGAAATCGACAGTAACACAATCATAGTAGGGGACTTTAACACCCCACTATCACCAATGGATAGATCATCCAAAATGAAAATAAATAAGGAAACACAAGCTTTAAATGATACATTAAAAAAAATGGACTTAATTGATATTTATAGGACATTCCATCCAAAAACAACAGAATACACATTTTTCTCAAGTGCTCATGGAACATCCTCCAGGATAGATCATATCTTGGGTCACAAATCTAGCCTTGGTAAATTTAAGAAAATTGAAATCGTATCAAGTACCTTTTCTGACCACAATGCTATGAGACTAGACATCAATTACAGGAAAAGATCTGTAAAAAGTACAAACACATGGAGGCTAAACAATACACTACTTAACGAAGGGATCACTGAAGAAATCAAAGAGGAAATAAAAAAATACTTAGAAACAAATGACAATGGAGACACGACAACCCAAAACCTATAAATGCAGCAAAAGCAGTTCTAAGAGGGAAGTTTATAGCATTATAATCCTACCTTAAGAAACAGGAAATATCTTGAATAAACAACCTAACCTTGCACCTAAAGCAATCAGAGAAAGAAGAACAAAAACCCCCAAATTTAGCAGAAGGAAATAAATCATAAAGATCAAATCAGAAATAAATGAAAAAGAAATGATAGCAAAGATCAATAAAAGTAAAAGCTGGTTCTTTGAGAAGATAAATAAAACTGATAAACCATTAGCCAGACTCATCAAGAAAAAAAGGGAGAAGACTCAAATCAATAGAATTAGAAATGAAAAAGAAGTAACAACAGACACTGCAGACACACAAAAGATTATTAGAGATTACTACAAGCAACTGTATGCCAATAAAATGGACAACCTGGAAGAAATGGACAAATTCTTAGAAATGCACAACCTGCCAAGACTGAACCAGGAAGAAATAGAAAATATGAACAGACCAATCACAAGCACTGAAATTGAAAGTGTGATTAAAAATCTTCCAACAAACAAAAGCCCAGGACCAGATGGCTTCACAGGCAAATTCTATAAAACATTTAGAGAAGAGCTAACACCTATCCTTCTCAAACTCTTACAAAAGATAGCAGAGGGAGGAACACTCCCAAACTCATTCTATGAGGCCACCATCACCCTGATACCAAAACCAGACAAAGACGTCACAAAGAAAGAAAACTACAGGCCAATATCACTGATGAACATAGATGCAAAAATCCTCAACAAAATACTAGCAAACAGAATCCAACAGCACATTAAAAAGATCATACACCATGATCAAGTGGGGTTTATTCCAGGAATGCAAGGATTCTTCAATATACGCAAATCAATCAACGTGATACACCATATCAACAAACTGAAGGAGAAAAACCATATGATCATCTCAATAGATGCAGAGAAAGCTTTCAACAAAATTCAACACCCATTTATGCTAAAAACCCTGCAGAAAGTAGGCATAGAGGGAACTTTCCTCAACATAATAAAGGCCATATATGACAATCCCACAGCCAACATCATCCTCAATGGTGAAAAACTGAAACCATTTCCACAAAGATTAGGAACAAGACAAGGTTGCCCATTCTCACCACTCTTATTCAACATAGTTTTGGAAGTTCTAGCCACAGCAATCAGAGAAGAAAAAGAAATAAAAGGAATCCAAATTGGAAAAGAAGTAAAACTGTTACTGTTTGCAGAGGACATGATACTATATAGAGAGAATCCTAAGGATGCTACCAGAAAACTACTAGAGCTAATCAATGAATTTGGTAAAGTAGCAGGATACAAAATGAATGCACAGAAATTTCTGGCATTCTTATACACTAATGATGAAAAATCTGAGAGTGAAATTAAGAAAACAGTCCCATTTACCATTGCAACAAAAAGAATAAAATATCTAGGAAGAAACCTACCTAAGGAGACAAAAGACCTGTATGCAGAAAATTATGACACTGATGAAAGAAATTAAAGATGATACAAATAGATGGAGAGATATATCATGTTCTTGGATTGGAAGAATGAATATTGTGAAAATGACTCTACTACCAAAAGCCATCTACAGATTCAATGCAATCCCTATCAAACTACCACTGGCATTTTTCACAGAACTAGAACAAAAAATTTCACAATTTGTGTGGAAACACAAAAGACCCTGAAGAGCCAAAGCAATCCTGAGAATGAGAAATGGAGCTGGAGGAATCAGGCTCCCTGACTTCAGACTATACTACAAAGCTACAGTAATCAAGAAAGTCTGGTACTGGCACAAAAACAGAAATATAGATCAATGGAACAGGATAGAAAGCCCAGAGATAAACCCACACACATATGGTCACCTTATCTTTGATAAAGGAGGCAAGAATATACAGTGGAGAAAAGACAGCCATTCAGTAAGTGGTGCCGGAAAAACTGGATAGGTGCTTGTAAAAGTATGAAATTAGAATACTCCCTAACACCATACACAAAAATAAACTCAAAATGGGTTAAAGACCTACATGTAAGGCCAGACACTATCAAACTCTTAGAGGAAAACATAGGCAGAACACTCTATGATATAAATCACAGCAAGATCCTTTTTGACCCATCTCCTAGAGAAATGGAAATAAAAACAAAAATAAACAAATGGGACCTAATGAAACTTAAAAGCTTTTGCACAGCAAAGGATACCATAAACAAGACCAAAAGACAACCCTCAGAATGGGAGAAAATAGTTGCAAATGAAGCAACTGACAAAGGATTCATCTCCAAAATTTATAAGCAACTCATGCAGCTCAATAACAAAAAAACAAACAACCCAATCCAATAATGGGCAGAAGACCTAAATAGACATTTCTCCAAAGAAGATATACGGATTGCCAACAAACACATGAAAGAATGCTCAACATCATTAATCATTAGAGAAATGCAAATCAAAACTACAATGAGATATCATCTCACACCACTCAGAATGGCCATCATCAAAAAATCTACAAACAATAAATGCTGGAGAGGGTGTGGAGAAAAGGGAACACTCTTGCACTGCTGGTGGGAATGTAAACTGATACAGCCACTAAGGAGAATAGTATGGAGGTTCCTTAAAAAACTACAAATAGAACTACCATACGACCCAGCAATCCCACTACTGGGCATATACCCTGAGAAAACCATAATTCAAAAAGAATCATGTACCACAATGTTCAATGCAGCTCTATTTACAATAGCCAGGACACAGAAGCAACCTAAGTGTCCATCAACAGATGAATGGATAAAGAAGGTGTGGCACATATATACAATGGACTATTACTCAGCCATAAAAAGAAATGAAACTGAGTTATTTGTAGTGAGATGGATGGACCTGGAATCTGTCATACAGAGTGAAGTAAGTCAGAAGGAGAAAAACAAATACCGTCTGCTAACACATATATATGGAACCTAAGGAAAAAAAATGTCATGAAGAGACTAGGTATAGGATGGGAATAAAACACAGACCTACTAGAGTATGGACTTGAGGATATGGGGAGGGGGAAGGGTAAGCTGTGTTGAAGTGAGAGAGTGGCATGGACATATATACACTACCAAACGTAGGGTGGATAGTTAGTGGGAAGCAGCCGCATGGCACAGGGAGATCAGCTAGGTGGTTTGTTACCACCTAGAGGGGTGGGATGGGGGAGTGGGAGGGAGGGAGACGCAAGAGGGAAGAGATATGGGAACATATATATATGTATAACTGATTCACTTTGTTGTATAGCAGAAACTAACACACCATTGTAAAGCAATTATACTCCAATAAAGATGTAAAAAAAAAAAGCTGGAGTCTCACAGAGAGCCGAAGGTGAGTGTGAGAAAAAGGTAAATTTCAAGCAATGCCTCTGGCAATTTCAGTACATGAAAATGTCCAGTGACCTGTGCAGTGCTTCTCATCTTCCAAACATTGATAAATGGACTTTTGTTTTCCACCAGGGTATATCTCTCAATTGGATATTGTCATCTAGATATTCCTCTACCTGGATATTTTCTGGACAACATCTTTGTGCATTTGCAGTCAAGACTCTCAAGAACTCTTAGGAGGATGGTTAAGGACTTTGGCTGGCTTCCAATTCTGGAACAAGATTGTACACACTCACTTTTCCCTGCTCGTCACTGACATCTTGCCCCAGAAGATCACCCAGAAATTGTAGGTAGCCCAAGGAAGTGCCTTCTACCTTGAAAGATGACACGAGAAGGGCCTAAGCAAGAACCCTAAAAGCATCAGAAGAGTGAAGCTGATCAGAATAACACTGCAAGGGCTCAGAAACCCAAATTGTCATTGGAACAGAATGAACAATAATTACCTATAAGCTCAACCTACACAGGGCAATGGCCTGCTAACACAGAAAATATGAATAGGATCAATGATCTCCTAACACGATAACCAAAATGTCTGGATACAGTAGAAAATCACTTATCAGACCAAGAACCAGGAAAACCCTAATCTGAATGAGAAAAGAACCAGCTGATGCCAATAACAAGATATATTTGATGTTGGAATGTCTGACAAAGATTTTAAAGCAGCCGTTATAAAGTTCTTTAAAAATCAATTACAAATCCTCATGAAACAAATCTAAAACTAGAAAATTTTAACAAGGAAATAGAAGTTATGACAACCTGTGGAATGGGAGAAATGTTTGCAAAAAATATATCCAATAAAGCGTTAATATTCCAAAATATATAAAGAACTCCTAAACTCAATAGGAAAAACTCAAATAATCCAAGTAAAAAATGGGCAAAGGACCTGAATAGACATTTTTCCAAAGAAGATATATGAATGGCCAACATGTACATGAAAAGGTGCTCAACATCAGTGATCATAAGGAAATGCAAATCTACCAGATAGCACTTCACAACTGTTAGAATGGTTATTATCAAAAAGATAAAAGATAACAAGTGCTGGTGAGGATGTAGGAAAAAGGGAATCCTTCTGCACTGCTGGTGGAACTGTAAGTTGGTATAGGCACTGTAGAAAACAGTATGGAGATTCTTCAAAAAATTAAAACAGAACTACTGTATGTTCCAGCAAACCCACTTCTGGAAATATATCCAAAGGAAAGGAAAACAACATGTGGAAGAGATATCTGCACTCCCATGTTCATAGCAGCATCATTTACAATAGCTAAGACATGGAAATAATCTAAGTATCTAGGGGCAGATGAATGGATAAACAAGATGTGGTGAGTATATATAATGAAATACTATTCAGCCATAAAAAGAAGGAAATCCTACTATCTGCAACAACATGGATGGACTTTGAGAGCATTATGCTAAGTGAAATAAGGCAGGCCAAGAAAGACGAATACCATACGATCTCACTTACATGTGGAATTTTTAAAAATAGGAAAAAAAAGAAACAAACTCATAGAAAAAGAGACCAGATTTGTGGTTAACAGTTAGGGGTGGGAGGGGAAATTGGATGAAGGTGGTCAAAAAATATAAATGTCAAAAAAAAAAAAAAAAAAAAGAAGAAGTTATGGAAAAGATCTGAGCAAGCTTGCATAGCACCATTTCCAGGCCAACTCCCATGATTGGTTGTGTTTCAACCCATCATAATTATCATACATGGTGTTAACACATGGCTAACATGGTTAACACTTAACACATGGCGTTAAGAGTTGTGGACTGGAATAGCGCCTGGGACAAATAAGGATATGTAGTGTTTCTTACGTTTCCTTAGCTATGATCAGTATTTCACCCCTCTCTTTTTTCCCAATTTGCCTGAGTAAGTTAAAGTCTTCAGGGAAGATCAGATTATAGTAGTCTAAGAAATAAAAATAACATTTATTCATGCCCAGTTCTGGGGCTACCCAAGCTAATCTGATCTGAAATTGTCAAAATTCCCTAGTTCCATACGATGGAACAGGCCACCCTTTTGTAAAAATGTCCTGCTTTAACTATCTTTAAATCCTACATCTAGTTTCTAGATAGATGGTCTTACTGAGGTTACCTACACTGAATGGAACCTGAAGTCACAGCTGATGATCAAAATTGCCTATCTGGTTCAGAAACACTACCTTGAGTGGACCTGCCTTCAGCCCCTAAGTCAGCTGGCATTAGGTGAAGTGAATTTTATTTTTACAACATTTAAAATTCACATCTGTTGCATAGCCAACAGTCAAAAGTGACAGGCAGACACTCAAGAATGTTAGCAAGGGCTTCCCTGGTGGCGCAGTGGTTGAGAGTCCTCCTGCCAATGCAGGGGACACGGGTTCGTGCCCCGGTCCGGGAAGATCCCACATGCCGCGGAGCGGCTGGGCCCGTGAGCCATGGCTGCTGAGCCTGCGCGTCCGGAGCCTGTGCTCCGCAACGGGAGAGACAACAACAGTGAGAGGCCCGCGTACGGCAAAAAAAAAAAAAAAAAAAAAAAAAAAATGTTAGCAAGATCTCCAAGCACTGGCAAAGGCATCTTGCCCAGAAGGATCATTGGGATAAAAAATTTTCAGCCAGACGTAGTTGTGACCGCCCAAGGCAAAATAGGGAACTACTACTATCTGCATGTTGGAATGTGAAGGCAAGAAAGCTCAACTAGGGGGCGGGCTAAGTCAGCTTGAGATCCAGTGGAGTGGTGGGTGAGGGTCCCAAACAATGGCCTTAAACGTGGCTGCCACCTGAAGCTGATTTATGGTCTGGCTTAAAGGGTCAAAGCAGCAAGGCAAGCGAAAGGGTGACACAACAAATGATGCAAAATAAGATATTTTTTAAACATTTATTTATTTATTTTTGGCTGTGTTGGGTCTTCGCAGCTGTGCGCAGGCCCTCTTCAGCTGCAGCAAGTGGGGGGCCACCCCCGGCCACGGTGAGCGGGGCCTCTCACCGTGGCAGCCCCCCTTGCTGCGGAGCACGGGCTCCAGGTGAGCTGGCTTCAGCAGTTGTGGCTCGTGGGCTCTAGAGCGCAGGCTCAGTAGTTGTGGCTCACGGTCCCAGTTGCTCCACGGCATGTGGGATCTTCCCCGACCAGGGCTCGAACCCGCATAACCTGTTGGCAGGCAGACTCCCAACCACTGCGCCACCAGGGAAGCCCCGCAAAATTATAGATTTTGAATCATAGCTTTGGTGGTGGGAAGTTGAAATGCTTATCTGTGAAAAACTATTATATGCCATTTCATGGCACTGGAAGAGATGTTTCTATTGTATTTTCAGTTTGTTCCGAAATAATGTGTTATGACATAAGATTCAAACTCGAATGTGCCAAAGGTCAGACTGATCCAATTTGTCCAAAGGAAAGATCATAATGAAAATTCCTAGAGAGGTTAATACGTCAAATGTAATTATATCTCAGTCAGTTGTTCAATGTTTTTGAGTAAATTCTTTGTACAAAGTTCAGTGTGAAGTGCTCTAAATTTCTATTTTCCATCAGACTATTTTATTGGTATAAGTTTTAACTTTGAATTAAAAGGGATGCACAATTTTCAAAGATCACAGTAGTTATCATGTGAATGACTTTTTGGTTCATGGATCTCTATGTCCAGTCATAAAATGTCCCTTCATTACAATCTTATATTTCTATTTTCCATCGCTTAAAAGAAATATTTTGATATATGAACAAAGATAAGTAATCCTTAATCAGGGAGAAATATGATTGACCATATAACCAAGGATAAATAAACTAGATTGCGCTATAACAATTTTGAAGTGGCAACATAAATCTAAAGATAAATGAATAAATCTCCAAATTAGTAAAGATAATATGGCAAATAGCTATAAAAATAATTATTTTTCCACATATTATGAGGAAAATAAAATTTCCAGCTATAAACATTGTTGTGCATTATTCCAAGAGCAACTAGTTTAAAAATATTTAATGTCTACAATAGTTAGATGAGTTAATGTACAGTTTCATGATATTACTTAGCCCAAAGATTTAATATTTGAAATGAATAAGAAAATACTTGCTTTATTTTCCACATAATATTTTTGAGTAAGACACTTATTTTTCTATGAAACACTATATGCTTAAAACGTCCAGAGACTGTATTTGAATTCTTGATCCTAATCAAGATCTTCAAGCTTTTATTTCAGTTGGAACTCCTTACATTTAAGTTACTTTAAGTTCAACGTGAGGAAACCTCTTATTTGTTCTTTCTCCATAAAAGGGCGAGACTTTGATAAGCAATTTTGTCTCTTATCCTGGTCTATGATCATAAGTGTTTACTGGGAAAGGTAAAGTCTTGAGGCTTTCGTCTGGAGATGACTTTGAAAGAGTGCAAATTGTACTTTACATAGTACATCACATGGCATCAGTAAAAGGTAGAAGAGCCATTTATTTTCATGGTTTTGTTTATAAGCCTTTTCCCTCCTTTATTCTTTCATGCTTTTATTATCTTCATTACCCCAGTATGCAGCCTACTGGTAGCTGAATAATACCAATAACCAAATGTTATTTTATTTAGTGGATTTTCCAGTTTCAAAGGAAACTGACATTTTAGCATAATTTCAAAATGACTTTTGAGGAGGTTCATTCCTGATATTGGAAGTCAGCTGTTTGTGAAATTTGCAATCTCAAATATTACAAATTTTAATTTTTATCAGTAAATATGCCCTTGGTAAATGTCTTACAAATGGTAAACATTCAATTAAAAATGGTTTAGTAATAAATGAATAAGTTGTATAGTCCAAAATATGCAAGAATACTAAAGTTCTTAAAATTATTTTTAATCATACCTTCATAATTCTTTACAAATCCGATTCAAGACATTATCTTCCTCTTGGGTGATCAGTACTATCTTTAGTGGAAACAGAGCGAGCCTTGTGATCTTACAGAACTCTGTTTAGACCCTGGTTCTACCTCTACAGGCTGTGCTACACTGAGCAAGCTACTTAGCCTCTCTGAATCTGGCTGTTTGTTTTTTATTTCCCTAAGGAATTTGACACAAAATACATAAAGAACACACTGAACATCATAACTGTTTAATAAATGGTAGCAATTATTGTTACCAAATTATTAAAGCCACTTATGGAAAGCTATTTGAAAGAAGGTTTCTTGAACCACTATTTTCATGTACATTTTTATCTTCTCTTACAATATTATCCAGATACCACAGAGACATGAAAATGTGTGCATAGATGTGAATAACTCATACTGAATTAAAATAAATATGTCAGACAGAGGAGAGATTATTAGTTTTAAAACCAAAGTTTTTTCTCTTTCTACTTTTTGATATTCATTTCTAATTTTACTGCACTATAGTCAGAAAATATAGATAATGTAATTTTGCAATTTCTCAAACATATTAAAGCTTTCTTTGTAGCTTTTTTTTATTGTCTCATTCATGCTACTTCATGCTCTAAGGAAAATGTATTCCTCAGGAATTGGCCTTAAATTCTTTGAAAGTTAAAAAATAATATTGGGAGGTGGTAACCTCTTTTGATTATAACTTACTAGTTTCTGGAGAAATCTCTGGGAGGAAAGGAGGAGAAGTGAGGCTAGTTTAGGGTTCCTTTGTCTGCCTTTCTTGTTTCCATCAGCTCTGTACTCTCTCTGGGCACTCTGCAAAAGTTACCCCTTAGGTATTAAGTAGCTTTGGAGGATGCTGCTATTTTTTTGTCACAGAAAAGAAAATTCAAAACTCCTCTGCCAGCCTATTTCCCACCGTAGTACCTGACCCCTTTGTACTCCAGGCTGCCTGTCACCTTCACACAATGCCACTTCTGCCCTTTATCCATCCAGAGTTTCTCATAGTTTCCCTGTTAGTTCATAGGACCCACACCTCTTCTTCTCTCAGGCAGCATCTACACCATCGAGTTTGGGGAGGAAGCTAACATTCTCTGTAGTTTAGCTGTCTTGTCAGGAATGGGAAGTTTCAAAATCCACATTGGGGTAATTTTATCCCAGGGGCCTGTGCTAATCCATGAAAGAGTTCTATGCGAAAATTGCTGTGAAATGTTTTGAATTATACCTCATGTCTGACAACAGGAAGATCATTTATCTTTCTATTAAAATAAAATACCTATTGACTCTCAGGATATTCAATGTGAATTTTAAAATATTTCCAATAATCACTCAAAATTCTTGGAAAAGAAAATACGCATTCTATTGCTGGATACAACTCTCTTCCTGGAGAGGAGAAAGATTTTAAAAACTGAAGAAACATTCATTTTGATAATTCGCTGGCACAGTGTCTGTGCCATATATGCATATAATCTATATAATCTCGTTATCTTTTTTAAGCACATGTTGAAACACTTTCTGTGAACAAACAAGGTGGCAAAAGCAGCAGGCAGGGTTAGGGTATTACTCAGAGGAATAGCTACTTGATGGTGGAAGGCTTGCCTCCAACTCCGTGGATGTGCATCTCTGACCACACCCACTGTTCGGATGCTACAAGAACATGGTAACATAAAGTACCTCACTCTCATACTAAAGGGACCCACCGGTAGGAAAAAACAAAACAAAACACTGACTGTGTTTTAATCATTTCATCTTCTCTTTTTCTACATATAATCACTTTCCACATTTCCTGCATTACATGTTCACACGTGAGTTCAGACTTTCTCTTTGAGAAAGAACAGAGCTGGCTAAAACGGTTAGAGCTAAAGAGGCACATGTTCTGCTTATCTTTACTGGTATGAAATAGACATTCCCAGTAGCGTAAAAGACTTAACCCAAAACGGAAACACCAAAGAGATACAAGAGTTAGAATACGACCATTTTTCTGTCATGTCCAGTAGATATTTTGTCAGATACATGTCCTATAATTCTATACGACATAAAAAGAAGGTGAAGCCACAAAACCGCAAAGCCTAGAGTAGTACCAAACCAAAGCAGAGCTACTAGGAAAAGAGCCTTGATGATATCTCGATCTCTTTCAAATACACTACAGCACATTGGGAGCATATCAGGCAGACACAGCTTTCCACTTTGTCTACTTTGTTTTAAAGTCATTATATTTTACAAGGATTAAAATAAATATAATGAAAAATAATGAACATAATAATAGGTCACATTGAAAATACTCATAAAGACTTTTACATTAATAGTGTTATGGGACCTACATTTTCAGAGTCCAAAGACTGAGAGAGATTTTAATACTATTCAGTAGTAATGTTAATAGACCATAAAATAACTGCACTAAAGTATTCCCATTTATTTGCCTAAACAGTCTATATTCTGAGAACAGGGATTTTCGAAAAAAGACATTTAGCTGAGACATCCACAGATTTGCAAAGCTCATGAGTCTGAAGGAATTATTGGGGTTAATTGTATACAAATGATGCTTTGCAAATCAAGTCAAAATGATAAGGCTTAATGCATACACATACATAAAGAATCATTTTAATAATATTGTAATCCTATCATGCATACTATTTTGAAACTCATTACTTTCACATAAGATATTATGAATAGTCATTTTTAAAATCATGAATTTAAAAAATACAAACCATGGATGTGCTTAGTTTTATTTATCCAAGCCATCATCATTAGACTTTTAAGTTGTTTTTAAAAGTTTGGTTATATATACTTTTTTGGTCAATTTTAAATAAACAAATATTTGGACATATGTCTCATGATTCCTATTGGTAAAATTCCTGGCAGTGGAAATGTTCACTCAAAGGTTGAAGGCTTTTGAAATATTTTGCTAAAATATCCTCCAGAATGGTTATATCAACAAATACTCTCATCAGCAGTACATAAGTGTGCCCTTATAAAATGTTTCTTATAAATACCTATGCTTTGTATTATTTTTTTAATTCTTATTTTATTTTGATTATTTTCTCTTTTTAAAAAATTTATTAATTTATTTATTTTTGGCTGCGTTGGGTCTTCGTTGCTGTGCACGGGCTTTCTCTAGTTGCAACGAGGGGGGGCTACTGTTTGTTGGTGCACGGGCTTCTCATTGCGGCGGCTTTGCTTGTTGCGGAGGGCTCTAGGCACGTGGGCTTCAGTAATTGTGGCTCTTGAGCTCCAGAGTGCAGGCTTAGTAGTCGTGGTGCACGGGCTTAGTTGCTCTGCAGCATGTGGGATCTTCCCAGACCAGGGCTCGAACCCATGTCCTCTGCACTGGCAGGCGGATTCTTAACCACTGCGCCACCAGGGAAGCCTTATGCTTTGTATTATTACCTAGATAATTTCCTATAGTACCTTTGTAGAAAGAACGTCTTTGGCTGCTGATCAAAATGCTAATCTGATAGCATTTTGATATCTGATATCTGCCGAAGTCAATAATCAAATTCAGCATGTAACCTCATGTACACAAGGAGCAATTCATATTAACCTTGCAGAATGCTACCAAAACTCAAAGAAAGGTCTGCAGCCATTATTCTCTATTTCTCTTTGAGAATAAACTCTGGATAAAGATTGAAAGCTAGCTGTTCTGTAAAGTTGTTTTCAGATTTGATTACGTAAGAAATGCAGATGTAATGAGTCATCATATCAGATTAACAAATGAAATAGACTGAAAGTCAAACGAGTGAGAATTCAGAGGAAAGAAAAATGATCCCCAGGGCCAAGATATAAGTACTGTCTTGCAAAACTATATTTCTACAAGCAAAGGATGTATTACAAGACCTTTTTAAAACCTTAAGTGCAGGTTCATTCTGGCTAGAGACTTTCAAAATCATAGGAAATCAATTGTTCTCAAGCGGTGTGGCTTCAGAGATACTCAGATTTTTCCTGGTAGAATAATACAGTATTTTTCAATCTTTGATATCATGGAAAAAGCACAGGAAGAGAAGGCAGAAAACCTGATTTTTTTATACCCCAGCTCCACTATACATACAATATGACTTGGGAGAGTGGGGACACTTTTAAAACGAGAGCTAACTTTCATGGAGCACTATTTACATTTCAGGCCTTACGCTGAAATATAAAGAGTGCTCGTGTGTGTGTGTGTGTGTGTGTGTGTGTGTGTGTAATCCTATAGTAAATCACTCCACTGTGGATCATATTCTGTATCCCCCTCTTTTTGTAATTGTAACCCTGAGGCTGAGAGTCCACAGGCCTTGCCTAGCACAACTTAGCCCTTGAGTGACAGAGACCCACTGTTTCCCTCCAGAATCCATGCACTTAACTGCCACTCTATTGTTTAAATTGCTTATCTGGAAAATGGGAATATTTACAGAATTAGACTAGATGTTTTCCAAATTCCCCTTTAAGTCTAAAATTCTCTGTAATTCCTATCTTTTTCTTTTTAATAAAGAGGCATTATTCCTATGATCACAGATTCCATAAGGGCTGAGGGTGTCATCTAAACCTCCCAGGTACAGGCATACCACTTTTAAAAATTAATGGCATTATTGAGATCAAATTCATACACAGTATGCAATTCACTGGCTTTTAGTATATTCACAGAGCTGTGCAACCATGACCACAATCAATTTAGAACATATTTATCACTTCAAGAAACCCATTAGCAGTAATTCCCCATTTCCCTTCAAGCCGATATTTGAAACCCAGCCCTAGGCAACTACTATCTATTAACTGTCTCTAAGGATTCACCTATTTTGGAAACTTCATATAAATGGAATAATTTGATATATGGCCTTTTGTGACTGCCTTCTTTGACTATATAAATATTTTCAAGTTCATAGTATTTTCAAGGTTCATCCATGTCATAGCCTATAATAACACTCTTTTCTTTTCATGGCTGTATAGTATTTCATTGTATGGATACACCACATTTTGTTTATCCATTAATTTGTTGATGGATACTTGGGTTGTTTACACTTTTTGTCTTTTATAAGTACTGCTGCTAAGAGCATTCGTGTTTATTTTTATGTGAAAATATCCTTTCATTTCCCTTAGGTATATAGCTAGGAGAAATGCTGGGTCATATGTTGACTATGTGTTCAACATTTTGAGGAACTGATCGACTATTTTCTAAAGCAGCTTCACCATTTTACATTCTCACCAACAGTTCATGAGAATTCCAGTTTTTCCACATCCTCACCTACACATGTTATTATGTCTTTTGGATTATAATTATCTTAGTCAGTATAAAGTGGCATCTCATTGCAGTTTTGATTTACATTTCCCTGATAGTTAATGTTGAGCATCTTTTTATGTGTTTATTTCCCATTTGTATATCTTCTTTGGAGAAATGTCTATTCAAATACTTTGACTATTTTTTTGAGTTGTCTTTTTATTATTGAACTGCAAGCACTTTTCTATATCCCAGAGACAGGTCTCAGATATGATTTGCAAAAAATTTTCTTTATTCTGTGGGTTATCTTTTAACTTACTTGGTAGTGTTCTTTGAAAGACAAAATCTTTTAATCTTTATAATGTCCAAATTACCTATTTTTCTTTTATTTTTCATGCTTTTGTTGTCATATCATAGTAGTCACTACCTAACCCAAGGTTATAAAGTTTTCCCCCTTTACCTTCTTTTAAGAGTTTTAAAGTTTTAGATCTTACATTTAGGTCTTTGGTCCATTTTGAATTAATTTTTGTATAGGGCGTTAGGTAGAGGTCCAGCTACATTCTTTTGCATGTGCATAACTGTGCTAACACTATTTCTTGAAAAGACTATTCTTTCCTCATTGAATTATCTTGGCATCCTTGTTATCTACCTTGTTTTTCATCTCTAACTTTTCAAGTTCATTTTATTCACTTTGTTTCCTTTAACACTTATAATCTAATTGTAAATTCCTTGAGTTTAGGGACCATGTGTTATATATATATATGCTTCACCCTCAATATCTGGCAAAGTACTGAGTCTATAGTAGGTACTTAATAAATACTTCTTTGATTGTTTGGTTGATCAATAGAATTAAAGGTATCAAAGGGGTAAAGGAAATAAGCCAGGAGTTATTAGAGAGAAACAAGTTATAAATTTCATCTCACATTGATTTATCTCAACTAACAGTTTTGAAAATGGCAAAACAATTAACTAATATTTGGAAAACAACTTAAATTAATATTCTATTAAGAGTCATTTCTAAACCATTATATTCACATATACTACTATGTTGGAAACATTTGTTGTTGTGGGGAATTCCTTTATAAAGAATTTAATCTCCAAGGTCTTTTCAAGATATGGAGTTAACTTCTTTCATATACATTCTTGTTTTAGATAGTATACACAATTTATTACATTTTTCCCATTCTATCCTCTCTTGTGTGCCCACTAATTACATAGCCAATGGGATGCTTTTACTAATTATTCAATATATTAAGACAAACAACCATCTACAGACAACAGTCCAAGGTAAAAGGAGCTAATTGTAAAACACTGTGTCTCTTTGTTCATTGCCAAAACATATCTCTTCTACATAGTGTATTCATGTTGCCAGATTCAGAGAATTTGAGAAGTAGAAAAGAGAAAGCAGGCTTCCTCCTGACCTATAAACATGAAACCTTCAAAAAAAAAAAAAAGTTCTGGTTTTTCTCCATTAAATGAATAATAAGTTAATCTAATCTAAGACTCATCTTTTTAGTTAAGGTTTGCAAGCAAGTCTCTAAAAATGTAAATTATACAATAGATACTTGGATTTTTTCTTGTCCTTTTTCTTCATCTCATTAAATCTTGCAAGAAACATCATATGCATCTTTCAGAACACTGAATTTTGCTGGATATATTCCTGAATAAAGAAAACAAAGTTCTGCATAAATGTTTAACAAAATTATTATGAAAAACTTTGGAAAGAGGTTTGAGACATTAAGCCTTCTCTGTTGTTGCTTGAACCAGATGACCTCAAATTTGAAACACTGGCTTTCATTTTTTTTGTAGTATTTCTTAAAATCTGAAAGTATACGAAAGGACAGTTCTTTAAAATTCTGTATGTGAAAAAAAAATAGTTCAGGAAAATAACACACGTGTTTAGAATGAATACCCAAATTCCCAATCAGTCTACTTATTTAGTCAATTCCTTTTTGTTAGTTATATTTTGCTTTTAAAAAATCTAGATCTACAGAGGTCAAATGAGGAAATTATGATGAAACATGTGACCTACATCAGGAAATACAAATAAAAATAAGGTCAATGATTTAAATATTTGCCAGCAAACTCTGTTTAAGACTTGGAGAAAAGACAGCCTACGGAATGGGAGAAAATATTTGCAAATGATATAACCAACAAGGGCTTAATCTCCAAAATATACAAACAGCTATATATATGTGCAATTATATATATAGTTGTGTATATATATACAAGTATATTTACACTTTATATATATACAAACAGCTTAGTTGTATATACATATATACAACTCAACAACAAAAAAACATACAACCCAATCCAAAAATGGGCAGGAGACCTTAATAGACATTTCTCCAAAGAAGACATACAGATGGCCAGTAGGCACATGAAAAGATGCTCAACATCACTAATTATTAGAAAAATGCAAATCAAAACTACAGTGAGGTATCACCTCAGGCCAGTCAGAATGGCCATCATTAAAAAGTCTACAAACAGTAAATTCTGGAGAGTGTGTGGAGGAAAGGGAACCCTCCTACACTGTTGGTGGGAATGTAAGTTGGTGCAGCCATTATGGAAAACAGTAAGGAGGTTCCTCAGAAAACTAAAATAGAATTACCACATGATCCAGCAATCCCACTCCTGGGCATATACCCGGACAAAACTATAATTAAAAAAGATACATGAACCTCTATATTCACTATGTTCATAGCAGCGCTATTCACAATAGCCAAGACATGGAAACAACCTAAATGTCCATTAACAGATGAATGAATAAAGAAGATGTGGTACATATATACAATGTAATACTACTCAGCCATAAAAAAGAACAAAATAATGCCATTTGCAGCAACATGGATGCAGCTAGAGATGATCATCCTAAGTGAAGTGAGTCAGAAAGAGAAAGACAAATACCATATGATATCACTTATATATGGAATCTAAAATATGGCACAAATAAACCTATCTACAAAACAGACTCACAGGCATGGAGATCAGACTTGTGGTTGCGGGAGGGAGGAGGGAGGAAAAGGGAGGAGGGGGAGGAAAAGGGAGAGGAATGGACTGGGAATTTGGGGTTGGTAGATGCAAACTATTGCATTTAGAATGGATAAAAAACAAGGTCCTATTGTATAGCACAGGGAACTATATCCAATCTCCTGGGACAAACCACAGTGGAAAAGAATATTAAAAAAAGAATGTGCATATGTGTATAACTGACTCACTTTGCTGTACAGCAGAGATTGACACAACATTGTAAATTAACTACACTTCAATTAAAAAAAGACTTGGATTTCCAAGTATCTCATATTTCTTTGGCTATTAATTGAATTGTACTTTCAACTAGCTTAACTATATCAAGTAACACTGCCATGAGCGCATGGCAAGTTGCTGATGAAGAGTTTGTCCAGGGTAACTGAAGGTTTTAAATAGCAGACATTACAGCTGGGTTTAGGAAAGATTAAACGCTTTGTACCCTGCTAAAGGCAGGAATATGCTTATATACACAGCTGTCATTTCTTCTTCAACAAGAAATTTTTCCATTTACCAATATCAGAAAGGTTAATCTTCTAAGAGAGAACTGAGTTTTTAGCATTTCTCTTATTTTTTTCCAGGAAGGACTCCTAAAATAACAATCAAAAGGAATTTGCACTCTGAGGAAGTGTCTGGCAATTGCAATGCACTCTAACCCTGCCCAAACCCATCAAAACTTCCGGAAGAGCCTGTTCAATACTTTTACCTGATCTTTGTGTATTTAAGCATCTAATCAAGATTAGGGTTCTCCTTTATCATCTTCCTCTAGCATTTTTATACTAATATTCGGATTTTAGAAAACTAGTAAATATGCTCCAATCTTTGAAAGGCAAACTTCAGTTTTTCTCTAAATAACTAAAAAGGCATCACATTATAAAGGAAAAGGAAGATCTGGTTGTTGGGGCTTTTTTGAAGCAGAAGACTCTCTTCCAATTTAAGTGATCATGGAGAGAAACTAGTTGTCTGAGAAGGTGGACATGTAAAAATCAATGAAAGTTTTCATCCCAGATGTTATGATGACTATAACCTGTAGGACACAGACTCTAAATGATGAGAGAGGAGAGAAAAGAATATTGAATCTAATGTGAGATATAGATTATTGAATGATGAGGAAGAATACACAATGTGCTACAGACCCCAGAATGATGTTCATATATTATATTTACTTCATCATCAGAAATTCTTTGGGTAGAAGACAGAAACTGAGGCTCAGCAGTTTTATGCTTTGCTTGAGAACCAAGACGAGTTAACTGAAAGTCATGATAGTTTCTACGTGCCCAACTTCTAGGCCACTTTTTTTTTTTTTCTCTAATGTTTCCAAGACAGATCATAGAAAATTATACAAATGGTCCTTAAGCACAGGAAAAGATGTTCAGTTTCATATATAACAAAAGAAATGCAATGAGATATTCTTTCTCAACTATCAGACTGGCAAAACCCAAATTACAACAACAAATTCTGTTGGTGAGACTAGGGAAATAGGTACTCTCATACATTGTTGGCAGGATTAGAATATGGTACAACCCCATGGAGGAGAATTTGGCAAATCTAACCAAAGTACAGATGCATTTATACTTTGGACCAGCAATCCCCACCCATACAAGTCCAAAATGACAGATGAAGAAAGGTTTTCGTTTTGGTATTATTTGCACAGCAAAAATTAGAAATAACTCCAGTATTAACACCATGGAGTTGCCTGAATTAAATATGGTACATCCATACAATAGACTAACATGCAGTAATAAAAGAGAAAGAGAACTGTCTTTATGTACTGTTATGGAGAGAATTGGGGGATACATTCTATAATGAAAAAACAGGGTACATAAGAGTATATATATAATTTTGTATAAGAAATGGAGAAATACAGAGATTGCAAAAAGAACAACATAGAAAGGATGAACAAAAAGCTAACAAAAATGGTTAATTATAGAGACCAGGAAGGGGGAAGAGAGGGAGAAAGTTCAGGAGAGGCATCTAAGGGTATATTTTTTAATATAGTTTTGACTATCATACTATTTAAATGCATTGCCCTTATTTTTTTAATTTTAATTTTTTCCAACAAACAAAAGTTTATTAATAATAAGATAATGATGTTATAGGACAGGATTTTTCTTTTGTTTTAATAAATATGTTATAGATCTCTGTTAACATAATGATTAAAACCACTAAAATTTTTAAAACTTCTGAAGGCATTAAGTTATTTTCAATTGCATTCCTCACTTTCCTATTTCTTTTTTTTTAAATTTTATTTTATTTTTACACATCAGCTTCTTAATAGTCATCAATTTTATACACATCAGTGTATACATGTCAATCCCAATCTCCCAATTCATCACACCACCAGCCCCACGCCCTGATGCTTTCCCCACTTGGTGTCCATGCGTTTGTTCTCTACATCTGGGTCTCAAATTCTGCCCTGCAAACCGGTTCATCTGTACCATTTTTTCTAGGTTCCACATATATGTGTTAATAAATGATATTTGCTTTTCTCTTTCTGACTTACTTCACTCTGTATGACAGTGTCTAGATCCATCCACGTCTCAACAAATGACTCAATTTCGTTCCATTTTATGGCTGAGTAATATTCTATTGCATATATGTACCACATCTTCTTTATCCATTCATCTGTCAATGGGCATTTAGGTTGCTTCCATGACCTGGCTAGAGTAAATAGTGCTACAATGAACACTGGAGTGCATGTGTCTTTTTGAACTATGGTTTCTTCTGGGTATATGCCCAGTAGTGGGAATTTCTGGATCATATGGTATAGCTCTATTTTTAGTTCTTTGAGGAACCTCCACACTGTTCTCCATAATGACTGTATCAATTTACATTCCCAGCAACAATGCAAGAGGGTTCCCTTTTCTCCACACACTCTCCAGCATTTATTGTTTGTAGATTTTCTGATGATGCCCATTCTAACTGGTGTGAGGTGATACCTCATTGTAGTTTTGATTTGCATTTCTCTAATAATTAGTGGTGTTGAGCAGCTTTTCATATGCTTCTTGGCCATCTATATGTCTTCTCTGGAGAAATGTCTATTTAGGTTTTCTGCCCATTTTTGGATTGGGTTGTTTGTGTTTTTAATATTGAGCTACATGAGCTCTTTATATATTTTAGAAATTAATCCAATGTCCATTGATTCATTTGCAAATATTTTCTCCCATTCTGAGGGTAGTCTTTTTGTCTTGCTCATGGTTTCCTTTGCTGTGCAAAAGCTTTGAAGTTTCATTAGGTCCCATTTGTTTATTTTTGTTTTTATTTCCATTACTCTAGGAGGTGGATCCAAAAAGATCTTGCTGTGATTTATGTCAAAGAGTGTTCTTCCTATGTTTTTCTCTAAGAGTTTTATAGTGTCCTGTCTTACTTTTAGGTCTCTAATCCATTTTGATTTTATTTTTATGTATGCTGTTAGGGAGTGTTCTAATTTCAATGTTTTACATGTAGCTGTTCAGTTTTCCCAGCACCACTTATTGAAGAGACTGTCTTTTCTCCATTGTATATCCATGCCTCCTTTGTCATAGATTAGTTGACCACAGGTGCGTGGGTTTATCTCTGGCCTTTCTATATTGTTCCATTGATCTATGTTTCTGTTTTGTGCCAGTACCATATTGTCTTGATTACTGTACCTTTGTAGTATAGTCTGAAGTCAGGGCGTTTGACTCCTCCTCCTCTGTTTTTTTTTTCCCTCAAGACTGCTTTGGCTTTCGGGGTCTTTTGTGTCTCCATACAAATTTTAAGATTTTTTTGTTCTATTTCCATAAAAAATGCTATTGGTAATTTGATAGGGATTGCATTGAATATGTAGATTGCTTTGGGTAGTATAGTCATTTTCACAATATTGATTCTTCCAATCCAAGAACATATCTCTCCATCTGTTGGTATCATCTTTAATTTCTTTCATCAGTGTCTTATAGTTTTCTATATACAGGTCTTTTGTCTCCCTAGGTAGGTTTATTCCTAGGTATTTTATTCTTTTCATTGCAGTGGTAAATGGGAGTGTTTCCTTAATTTCTCTACCAGATTTTTCATCATTAGTGTATTAGGAATGCAAGAGATTTCCATGCATTAATTTTGTATCCTGCAACTTTACCAAATTCATTGATTAGCACTAGTAGTTTACTGGTAGCATCTTTAGGATTCTCTATGCATAGTATCATGTCATCTGCAAACAGTGACAGTTTTACTTCTTCTTTTCCAATTTGTATTCCTTTTATTGCTTTTTCTTCTTCGATTGCCATGGCTAGGTCTTCCAAAACTCTGTTGAATAATAGTGGCGAGAGTGGACATCCTTGTCTTGTTTCTGATCTTAGAGGAAATGCTTTCAGTTTTTCACCACTGAGAATGATGTTTGCTGTGGGTTTGTTGTATACGGCCTTTATTATGTTGAGGTAGGTTCCCTGTATGCTCACTTTCTGGAGAGTTTTTATCATAAATGGGTATTGAATTTTGTCAAAAGCTTCTTCTGCATCTATTGAGATGATCACATGGTTTTTATTCTTCAATTTGTTAATATGGTGTATCACATTGATTGACTTGTGTATATTGAAGAATCCTTGCAGCCCTGAGATAAATCCCACTTGATCATGGTGTATGATCCTTTTAATGTGTTATTGGATTCTGTTTGCTAGTATTTTGTTAAGGATTTTTGCATCTATATTCAACAGTGATATTGGTCTGTAATTTTCTTTTTTTGTAGTATCTTTGGTTTTGGTATCAGTGTGATGGTGGCCTCATAGAATGAGTTTGGGAGCTTTCCTTCCTCTGCAATTTTCTGGAAAGAGTTTGAGAAGGATGGGTGTTAGTTCTTCTCTAAATGTTTGATAGAATTCACCTGTGAAGCCATCTGGCCCTGGACTTCCATTTGTTGGAATATTTTAAATCACAGTTTCAATTTCATTACTTGTGACTGGTCTGTTCATGTTCTCTGTTTCTTCCTAGTTCAGTCTTGGAAGTTTATACCTTTCTAAGAATTTGTCCATTTCTTCCAGGTTGTCCATTTTATTGGCATAGAGTTGCTTGTAGTAGTCTCTTAGGATGCTTTGTATTTCTGTGGTGTCTGTTGTGACTTCTCTTTTTGCATTTCTAATTTTATTGATTTGAGTCCTCTCCCTCTTTTTCTTGATGAGTCTGGCTAATGGTTTATCAATTTTGTTTATCTTCTCAAAGAACCTGCTTTTAGTTTTATTGATCTTTGCTTTTGTTTGCTTTCTTTCTATTTCATTTATTTCTGCTCTGATCTTTGTGATTTCTTTTCTTCTGCTAACTTTGGGTTTTGTTTGTTCTTCTTTCTCTAGTTCCTTTAGGTGTAAGGTTAGATTGTTTATTTGAGATTTTTCTTGTTTTTTCATGTAGGCTTGTATAGCTATAAACTTCTCTCTTAGAATTGCTTTTGCTGCATCCCATAGTTTTTGGATTGTCATTTGTCTCTAGGTATTTTTTGATTTCCTCTTTGATTTCTTTGGTGATTTCTTGGTTATTTAGTAACGTATTGTTTAGCCTCCATGTGTTTGTGTTTTTTACGTTTTTTTTCCCAGTAATTGGTTTTTAATCTCATAGCATTGTGGTCAGAAAAGATTCTTGACATGATTTCAATTTTCTTAAATTTACTGAGGCTTGATTTGTGACCCAAGATGTGATCTATCCTGGATAATGTTCTGTGCACTCTTGAGAAGGAAGTGTAACCTGCTGTTTTTGGATGGAATGTCCTATAAATATCAATTAAATCTATCTGGTCCTTTTCTTCTCCTGTGTTTCCCACTGAGAGAAGTTCCTTTAGCATTTGTTGTAGAGCTGGTTTGGTGGTGCTGAATTCTCTTAGCTTTTGCTTGTCTATAAAGCTTTTGATCTCTCCATCGAATCTGAATGAGATCCTTGCTGGGTAGAATAACCTTGGTTGTAGGTTCTTCTCTTTCATCACTTTAAGTATATCATGCCACTCCCTTCTGGCTTGTAGAGCTTCTTCTGAGAAATCAGCTGTTAACCTTATGCAGGTTCACTTGTATGTTATTTGTCATTCTTCCCTTGCTGCTTTCAATAATTTTTCTTTGTCTTTAATTTTTGCCAATTTGATTACTATGTGTCTCGGTGTGTTTCTCCTTGGGTTTATCCTGTATGGGACTCTCTGTGCTTCCTGGACTTGTTGGCTATTTCCTTTCCTATGATAGGGAAGTTTTTGACTATAATCTCTTCAAATATTTTATTGGGTCCTTTCTCTCTCTCTTCTCCTTCTGGGACCCCTATAATGTGAATGTTGTTTCATTTAATGTTGTCCCAGAGGTCCCATAAGCTGTCTTCATTTCTTTTGATTCTTTTATCTTTTTATTCTGTTTTGCAGCAGTGAATTCCACCTTTCTGTCTTCCAGGTCACTTATCCATTCTTCTCCCTCAGTTATTCTGCTATTGATTCCTTCTAGTGTAGTTTTCTTTGCAGTTATTGTATTGTTCATCTCTATTTGTTTGTTCTTTAATTCTTCTAGGTCTTTGTTAAACATTTCTTCCATCTTCTCGATCTTTGCCTCCATTCTTTTTCCGAGGTCCTAGATCATCTTCACTATCATTATTCTGAATTCTTTTTCTAGAAGGTTGCCTATCTCCACTTCATTTAGTTGTTTTTCTGGGGTTTTATCTTGTTTCTTCATCTGGTACAAAGTCCTCTGGCCTTTTCATTTTGTCTGTCTTTCTTTGAATGTGGTTTTTGTTCCACAGGCTGCAGAATTGTAGTTCTTCTTGCTTCTGCTGTCTGCCCTCTGGTGGATGAGGCTATCTAAGAGGCTTGTACAAGTTTCCTGATGGGAGAGACTGGTGGTGGGTACAGCTAGGTGTTGCTCTGGTGGGCAGAGCTCAGTAAAACTTTAATCCACTTCACTGCTGATGGTTGGGGCTGGGTTCCCTCCCTGTTGGTTGTTTGGCCTGAGGCAACCCAACACTGTAGCCTACCTGGGCTCTTTGGTGGGGCCAGTGGTGGGCTCCAGGAGAGTTCATGCCAAGGAGCACTCCCCAGAACTTCCACCACCAGTGTCCTCATCCCCACGGTGAGCCACAGCCACACTCCACCTCTGCAGGAGACCTCCAACACCAGCAGGTAGGTCTGGCCCAGTTTCTCCTGGGGTCACTGCTCCTTCCCCGGGTCCCAACGTGCACACTACCCTGTGTGTGCCCTCCAAGAGTGGAGTCTCTGCTCCCCCCAGTCCAGTCGAAGTCCTGCAATCAAATCCCACTGGCCTTCAAAGTCCGATTCTCTAGGAATTCCTCCTCCCGCTGCCAGACCCCCAGGTTGGAGAGCCCGACATGGGGCCCAGAACCCTCACTCCAGTAGGTGGACCTCTGTGGTATAAGTGTTCTCCAGTCTGTGAGCCACCTACCCAGCAGTCATGCGATTCAATTCTACTGTGATTTCGCCCCCCCACTGTCTCACTGCAGCCCCTCCCCCATCTTTGGATGTGGGGCACTCTTCTTGATGAGCCCCAGTGTCCTCTCATCAACGATTGTCCAGCAGCTAGCTGTGATTCTGGTGTTCTCGCCATAGGGAGCGAGAGCATGTCCTTCTACTCTGCCATCTTGGTTCAGTGTCTCACCCTTACTTTTTTTTTTTTTTTTTTTTGTGGTATGCGGGCCTCTCACTGTTGTGGCCTCTCCCGTTGCGGAGCACAGGCTCCGGACGCACAGGCTCAGCGGCCATGGCTCACGGGCTTAGTTGCTCCGCGGTATGTGGGATCTTCCCGGACCAGGACACGAACCCGTGTCTCCTGCATCGGCAGGCGGATTCTCAACCACTGCGCCACCAGGGAAGCCCACCCTTACTTTTTTAAAAAAGGAAGATAAAAAAGAAAAAGGAATCCTTACAACTGGAAACAAACTTAAGCAAATATATATAACTCTATTTAAACTGATAATATAATTGCAAATACATTTTTTTAAGTAGCTTTAGGACATAGATCTTTGTGCATCTTTAGGGACGCATTCTACAAGGAAAACAAAAGAATCACAAAGACATTTTAAACTTCTGTTAGTAGTTTTATCATCAGTAGTTTTTTGGTAACTAGTGTATTTATCCAGTATTATAAAGTTTTATCATCAAGGTCCAACCAAGGCAACAAAAATCATTGTTTTCAGAGGATATAAATTAGGGAATAAACTACATAGGTAACAGAAGAACTGAGAAGCCAAGAGGAGGTGATAAGCCAACCCAGAGTTCAGAGACAGGAGGAAGCCACTCTATCTTGAGGCTAAAGGGACAAAAAAAAAAGAAAAGATGATGCTCTTGAGTCCAGAGGACCACATCACCTGCTGGCAGCTGGAACTAATGTGAGCCTGTCCTGCAGACCTGGAGCTATAGAGTAGAAACAGCTATATTCAGACTCATCTCCCAAGATAGGGAGAAAAGCATAGAAATACTCTGGCCCCGCCCCCCACCAATCTCCCACAAGTGACTGCTGTTGGCTGTTATGGAAGCCGCAAGGGTGGTGGAGTAAGGGAAGGATATGGAGCCAATCTGAGGATAAACAGGCTCAGGACCAGCACAGAAGCACATAAATGTTATTAACCTTATCAGAAATCAAGACTTTCAGTGTTAGGGAAAAAAGAATATTATAAAATCAAAAAAGTTATGTAAAACTGCTGTATTGTTTAATATGGAATTCAAACTCTAAATATAAACTCATGATTTAAAAATACATTTATTTTCTTGCTTTGTTTATTGAAATGGCCTGGATATAATTTCCTTCCAATATCAAAAAACCACACTTAGACTGATATTTTGGTTTCTAATATCAATCCCCAGTAAAAGGAATCAGAGCTCCTGGGAGAAAAGGCTGATTCTTGACCTGGGACACAAAAGGTACAGAGTGAGCCTGGGACATTTTGAGCTCAAGATATGGAGAAAAGGGAATGCTCGTGTACTGTTGGTGGGAATGTAAACTTGTATAGCTCACTCTGGAAAATGGTATGGAGGTTCCTCAACAAATTAAAAATGTAACTACCATATGATCCAGCAATCACACTACTGGGTACATATATCCGAAACAAATGAAATCAGTAACTCAAAGAGATATCTGCACCAACATGTTTATTGCAACATTATTCATAATAGCCAGGACATGGAAACAACCTAAATGTCCACAGATGAATGGATAAAAAATATGTGGTTGTATATATACAATGGAATATTATTCAGCCATAAAAATCCAAGGAAATCCTGCCATTTGCAATAACATGAATGGACCTTGAGGCCATCATGCTAAGTGAAGTAAGACAGAAAGAGAAAGACAAATACTGTATGATCTCATTTATATGGGTAATCTAAAAAAGTTGAACTCACAGAAATGAAGAGTAGATTGGTGGTTACCACGGGCTAGGGGGTAGGGGAAATGGGGAGATGTTGGTGAAAGGTTACACACTTTCAGCTATAAGATGAATAAGTTCTTGAGATATAATGTACAGAATGGTGACTACAGTTAACAATACTTTATTGTATACTTGAAATTTGCTGAGAGAGTACATCTTTAGTGTTCTCAACACACAGACACACACAGTACTATGTAAGATGCTGTTTGTGTTAACTAACCTTACTGTTGTAATTATTTCAAAATATATATGTATATCAAATCATTATGTTGTATACCTTAAATTTACACAATGTTATTTGTCAATTGTATCTCAATAAAATTAGAAAAAAATAAAGTTAAATGTTTAAAAAGAAAGATAGCTTTCAAAATTTAATGGACTTATCTTAAAAGCAGACAATAGCTTGAAAGGGCTCAGATTAGCAGCAATATTTGACATACTGAACATCAAAAATAATAATTTTATAGTTGGTTTAAAACTAATTTCATAAAAATCCTTTAATGCACAATTAAACTAAAAAGGGAAAGTCCAGAAAAATGCATTTGTTATCATTTGAATTAGGTATTGAACCAAATCTTAAGAGGTATACTCTGTCTACTGTAATAAAATTCCACACAACACCAGGCACAATGCATTCTAGCCTCAAGTAGATAAGTTGAATCTCTTCAAACTTTGGATTGAACTTCCCATTCATAAGAAATTTCAGGGTTAGATTTAAAACATGTTGAGAAAAAACCATGAGATAAATCTAGAGATCTGCTTTCTTCCATGAGTGACATGAAACTATCTAGATTATTCTAGACTAAATGAGGCTTAAGGGCATAACAACCAGATGCAATGCATTGTCCCAGATTGGGTCCTGGTTTTGGACAAAGCAGAGACAAATTGAAGACATCTGATTATAGCTGGATATAAAGTGAAATTAAAAATTGTTATTCATCTTCTAGGTGTAAAAATGGCTATATTCACTATGTAGGAAAATATGTTCACTTTTAAGAGCTGAATACTGAAGTAATTAGGGGTGTATTGTGATGTCTATATTCCTTTCAAATACTTATGCATAAAATTTTTTTTACAGAGACATTTAGCATTAGCCTTCATCACCTGACTTCAGCTTACTTCTCTAATTTCATCTAGCCATATGGTGAAATAATAAATATCACCTATATCTTTACTATGTTAAAAATAGCTCCCTTTGAATCTTTCAGGAAAACTAAATTTATTTTAACATATGACAAAAGTCTTGCTTCAGAGCAAGAATTTTTTTAACCTGAAATTCTTGAATGGACATCAGAATGCTTGAGAACCGTGTGTGTGTGTGTTTATGGAAATATGCATTTATCTTGGATGAGTTTTACATCTTTCACCAGATTGTGAGAGGGGCATCTGACATTCCTAATGGAATGGTTTACCAGTGTTACTTGTATAACTCACTGCACTACAGGCTTTAAAAGAACAATGGTTAACTACTTGAAGGGTCTATAAAATAACTGGATCAAATTATCATATTATATGTGAAGCTCATGCATTCCTTGCTGAACTTCTGGCTTCTTTACAGACGATATTTCCATTTCCATTTTTCCATTGCATGCTGAGGATTAAGTAACTCCTAAGGGTTATTCTTTCATATACATTCATGTATGTTATAAACTACGTCTCATTTTCAGACAATGAGGGGATGACAGTTGATTAAAGGGTCTTATCTTTGGAGGCTTTAGTGAAGAAGAATCATTTAATCCTAAACCATTAGCTGAATCATGTATCTGCCAGTAAAGCCTGAATGTTTACTTGGTTTTGGATTAAAGTAAACTGCCATGGAAATGCTAAAGGCTGGACCACCAGAGGTGGTTCCTGTAGGGGTAGGACTAGTGTTAAGGGGAGAAGGAAAGCCACTCGTGGGGCTGGCCCCGCGGGCACACCACCTGAGCAGTGGCACAGGGTTCCAAATGGAAAAGCACCTAGTGCTTGGTTTAATGCTTGGTTGTCACTGCCTTGAAATACTTAACTCTTTTTGAACAAGGGGCCCCATGTTTTCATTTTGCACTGGGCCCTACATGTTATACAGCTGGTCCTGCCTATGTGGCTTGGCCTTGAGCTTATTTGTGGAGCTGACTATAGCTCTGTTCGACTTGTTTCTTGCTCAGCTATTACTACCCCCAGTTTCCTTCCTGCAGATAAGGTCTGGGGTTGGGCTGCTCCAGTTACTGCAACAGTACAAAAGCCAGGAGCAAACAGGTACTAGGATTGGGGCATGATAGGTAGGGGAGGAAGGAAGACCTAAGTTGGGCAGAAACAGTCCATCTAAACATTAACCATTACTGTCATGGTAATTTTATTCAGTTTACATAACTTTCACTGACACTGCTCCTTCTTTAAATTTTTAGTAATTCCCATTCTTCTACTGCCTCTGATATCCCTATGTTAGAAAGGGCACCTCATCTGTTGATGGAAATAGTCTCAGGGCTCCTCTGGGCACTAAAACTAAAAATGGTGCTGAATCTAGCTGAATTCTCATATTTTCTCTCTAAAAACTTAAAAGCACTGCTTTTCAAACTGCAGTTGACAACAGTGGCAACATTTTGATGAGGCAGCATTAAATGTTTGCCTACACCAACAATGTTACTCATTTTTTTTTTTTTTTTTTGGTCTCAAATTTGCAGTTTAACAGAGCTGCTTGGTAGAAGTGTGCTGTGCGCAGCCTGCTCAAGGGAGCTCAAAGGCACTCAGAGACTACGAAGTTCAGACACCCTCACTGGCCTCTTGCCCGGACCTAGCCTCATTGCGATGAATTGCACTGAGTTTTTCAGCAGGGGAAGTGCTCGTGATAAGTAGGGTAGACTTTGTTTCTTATTTTTTTCCAAGGTGGACAAATAGTAGTAACAATAGTTACAACAACAATAATGATGATGTAGTTATATATGGCAACAGTACCTAAAATGATAGTGTTACTATACCCATAATGATTAATTACCATATATGAGACACTGCTCTAAACACTCAGTGTACTCCATTTCATTCAATATCCCCAGTAACACGAGAAGTAAGCACTGAATTATCCACTATTTATAAAAGAGAAAAGTGGGACTTAAAAAAGTGAAATGAATTGCTGGTAGGTACAGGTTATGTACCCAGTAATTGATGCAGCAGCAATTTTACCTACCACACACCAGTCAATCATTGGTCCTGTATATGGATGATTCTTAACTATTTCTCTATCAGCACTTTCATCTTCATCCCATGACTATCACTCCCTGTTCCTAAGCCTTATCATTTTTTGCCTGAACTATTTGAAAACCCTCCTAACTCTTTCCCAACCTTGAGCCTTTTCACCTTTCAGTGTATTCTCTACTTCCTTACCAAGGTGAACTTTGCAAAAGTATATATTTTATCATGTCTTTTAAATAATTCTCCTTTGCTTTCAAATTCCATAGGAATAAATCTAGTAACCCCTGTAAAAGTGTTATCACCTCGGGCTTCCCTGGTGGCTCAATGGTTGGGAGTCCGCCTGCCGATGCAGGGGACATGGGGTCGTGCCCTGGTCCGGGAAGATCCCACATGCCGCGGAGCAGCTGAGCCCATGAGCCATGGCCGCGGAGCCTGTGCTCCGCAAAGGGAGAGGCCACAGCAGTGAGAGGCCCGCGTACCACAAAAAAAAAAAAAAAAAAAAAAAAAAAGTTATCACCTCAAACAGCCATAAAAAATCCAAGCTCTGAATGTTATGTTTATAGTTTCCCTAGCATGTGTATTCTCTCCTTGTCACGCTGAGAACTGGAAAGTCTTAAATTCCACTATCATCATGTCCTGTCTTCACAGGTCCACCCTCCTCAGGCTCAGCTCAGGCATCACCTCCCCTGTGACGTCTGTCCCTGAGTTAGGTGTTCCTTTATCTTGTCTTCTGTATTGCTTACTGCTCTATTATTGCTTATTTTCTTATCTGTGCAGACTTCTAGAGGAAAGAACCTACAAGTCTGGACTGCATCTTGTTCACTCTATTGTATACCCAACATCTAACACAATACCTGGAATACAGAAAAAGTCCAACACATGTGTGCTGAATAAAGGCACAAATTTATGACTCCAGCTGTTGTTCGCTACTTCTGGCTCCTAGGCTCTATGGAGAGGAGAAGGGAAAGGAGGAGAACTGGGGGCAAAGAGAGGGACCCCACTGTGTGGTGTGCACTCACAGGAACTGTTGGCATATTTTCTCTAGTACTCACAATATCCTGTGAGGTAACTATTATGATTCTGAAATACAGGAAGAAGAAGCTCAAGTTCAGAGGCATTAAGTTACCTGCCCAAGGTCACAGAGCTGGGACTCAAATTCTGATTTATATGCCTCAAAAGCCCACATCCTTTCCACTACTTATGTTGCCTTGACAATTTTTACCGTCAATGGGCAGAAAACATGTTTTGCAATTAAGGCTGAAACTTAGTTGAAACAGTATTTTCTCCCTAACTAATGTGTAATAAAGCTTCTTTTCCTGATGCTTGGAATGATGGTTGCCATGAGATAATCAGAGAAGCATGGGAAATGATGTAATCCAGCTGACATTTGGAGACTGGATTAGATTAGATCAAGCCAGTAAGTGCCTTTGAAAGACTGTTTTATAAAGTGACTTATTTTGCATAGTGAACAGGTAAGAGATAGTTTACAGATTACTTTTCCTAGTTTGTTAGACATGAAGGTAATCTGTACTTTTCACCAATGGTCAGTTTTTCCTTTGTTACTTATTGTGTAGCACTGATGCAAGAACTCACTCCACTTCAAAGGAAGCTCTATATTTGGATAAGTCCTTAAGAACATGGATGAAGTTTAATAAAGCAGGGAACTTTCATCTTACCTGTTATTATTACATGTTTATATTCTAGTAAGTAGATAAAAAGAACCAAATATTTTACTATTTCATTAGACCAGTGATTGATTCAGACTGGAATTCTGATACCAAGAAATCCCACTCAATGGGCCTTGGCAGACTGAGGGAGGGTCATTGATGCTTGCCATGCAAAACATCTAAATGATTACCTTTATTTCTAGGCTCTTGCCATTAGTAAATTACCCAAATCCTTTGAAAGATAACATACATTATTCAATTGTCTGTGTTATTCATAAAGGATGGAAAACGGAAAAACACAAATAAGAGAATCAGAATCAGAATCATGTAATCACATCACTTACAACAAACACTGGAGAAAAACTTTCAGGTTATTCTTTCCATGTATTCTTCCAAAGTATGTCTTTACTAAAAATGTCCTAATGCCCTTTTCTAGGTCAGTTAATTTTCATTTGGCAATATACCATGCTTGGAGACCTTCAATAAGACAGAGGAGTAAGACGTGGAGATCCCCTTCCCCCCCACAGATACATCAGAAATACATCTATATGTGGAACAGCTCCTACAGAAACACCTACTGAATGCTGGCAGAAGACCTCAGACCTTCCAAAAGGCAAGAAACTCCCCACGTACCTGGGTAGGGCAAAAGAAAAAAGAATAAACAGAGACAAAAGAATAGGGATGGGACCTGAACCAGTGGGAGGGAGCTGTGAAGGAGGAAAGGTTTCCGCACACTAGAAGCCCCTTCACGGGCGGAGACTGCAGGTGGCGGAGGGGGGAAGCTTCAGAGCCATGGAAAAGAGTGCAGTAACAGGGTGCAAAGGGCAAAGCAGAGAGATTCCCGCATAGAGGATCGGTGCCAACAAGCACTCACCAGCCCGAGAGGCTTGTCTGCTCACCTGCCGGGGTGGGCAGGGGCTGGAAGCTGAGGCTCGGGCTTCAGAGGTCGGATCCCAGGGAGAGGACTGGGGTTGGCTGTGTGAACACGGCCTGAAGTGGGCTAGTGCACCACAGCTAGCCGGAAGGGGGGCCAAGAAAAAGTATGGAACTGCCTAAGAGTCAAGAGACCACTGTTACAGGGTGCGTGAGGAGAGGGGATTCAAAGTACCGCCTAAACAAGCTCCAAAGATGAGTGCGAGCTGCAGCTATCAGTGCGGACACCAGAGACAGGCATGAAACGCTAAGCCTGCTTCTGCAGCCACTAAGAAGCCTGTGTGCAAGCACAGGTCACTATACACACCTCCCCTCCTGGGAGCCTGTGCAGCCCGCAACTGCCAGGGTCCCGTGATCCAGGGACACCTTCCCTGAGAGAACACACGGCACGCCTCAGGCTGGTGCAACGTCACGCCGGCCTCTGCCACTGCAGGCTCGCCCCACATCCGTACCCCTCCTTCCCCCCGGCCTGAGTGAGCCAGAGCCCCTGAAGCAGCTGCTCCTTTAACCCTGTTCTGTCTGAGCGAAGACCAGATGCCCTCAGGCAACCTACATGCAGAGGCAGGGCCATACCCAAAGCTGAGCACCAGGAGCTGTGCAAAGAAAGAAGAGAAGGAAAATTTCTCCCAGCAGCCTCAGGAGCATCAGATTAAATCTCCACCATCAACGTGATGTACCCTGCATCTCTGGAATACCTGAATAGACAAGGAATCATCCGAAAATGGAGGTGGTGGGCTTCGGGAGCAACTCTAGACTTTGGGTTTCCTTTCTGCAGCTAATTTGTTTCTGATTTTCTGTTTATCTTAGTTTAGTATTTAGAGTTTATTATCATTGGTAGATTTGTTTATTGATTTTGCTGCTCTCTTCCTTTTTTATATATAGATATATTTTTTCCTTTCTCTCTTTTTGTGAGTGTGTATGTATATGCTTCTTTGTGTGGTTTTGTCTGTATAGCTTTGCTTTTACCATTTGTCCTAGGATTCTTCTGTCTCTCCATTTTTGTATTTTTTTAGTATAGTTTATAGTGCTTGTTATCATTGGTAGATTTGTTTTTTTACTTTAGTTGCTCTCTTCTTTATTTCTTTTTTTATTACTTTTTAATTTTTAAATTTTAAATACTTTTTCTTATTTTTTATTTTAATAACTTGATTTTATCTTTTCTCTTTCTTTCTTTTTTAATCACTTTTCTTCTGAGCTGTGTGGCTGACAGGGTCTTGGTGCTCTGGCCGGGTGTCAGGCCTGTTCCTCTCAGGTGGGAGAGCCGAGTTTAGGACACTGGTCCACCAGAGACCTCCTGACTCCATGTAATATCAAATGGTGAAAGCTCTCCCAGAACTCTCCATTTCAACATTAAGACCCAACTCCACCCAATGACCAGCAACCTCCAGTGCTGGACACCCTATGCCAAACAACAGCAAGACAGGACCACAACCCCATCCATGGCAGAGAGCCTGCCTAAAATCATAATAAGGTCACAGACACCCCGAAACACACCAGCAGATGCAGTCCTGCCAACCAGAAAGACAAGGTCCAGCCTCATCCACCAGAACACAGGCACCAGTCCCCTCACCAGGAAGCCTACACAACTCACTGAACCAACCTTAGCCACTGGGGGCAGACACCAAAAACAATGGGAACTACAAACCTGCAGCCTGTGAAAAGGAGACCCCAAACACAGTAAGTCAAGCAAAATGAGAACACAGAGAAATATGCAGCAGATGAAGGAGCAAGATAAAAACCCACCAGACCAAACAAGTGAAGAGGAAATACGCAATCTACCTGAAAAAGAATTCAGAATAATGATAGTAAAGATGATCCAAAATCTTGGAAATAGAATGGAGAAAACACAAGAAAAGTTTAACAAGGACATAGAAGAACTAAAGAGCAAATAAACAATGATGAACAATACAATAAATGAAATTAAAAATTCACCAGAAGGAATCAATAGCAGAAAAACTGAGGCAGAAGAATGGATAAGTGACCTGGAAGATAAAATAGTGGAAATAACTACTGCAGAGCAGAATAAAGCAAAAAGAATGAAAAGAACTGAGGACAGTCTCAGAGACCTCTGGGACAACATTAAACACACCAACATTCGAATGATAGGGGACCCAGAAGAAGAAGAGAAAAAGAAAGGGACTGAGAAAATATTTGAATAGATTATAGTTGAAGACTTCCCTAATATAGGAAAGGAAATAGTCAGTCAAGTCCAGGAAGCATAGAGAGTCCCATACATGAAAATCCAAGGAGAAACATGTCAAGGCACATATTAATCAAACTATCAAAAATTAAATAGAAGGAAAAAATATTAAAAGCAGCAAGGGAAAAACAACAAATAACATACAAAGGAATACCCATAAGGTTAACAGCTGATCTTGCAGCAGAAACTCTGCAAACCGGAAGGGAGTGGCAGGACATCTTTAAAGTGATGAAGGGAAAAACCTACAACCAAGACTACTCTACCCAGTGAGGCTCTCATTCAGTTTAGATGGAGAAATTAAAACCTTTAAGACAAGCAAAAGCCAGGAGAATTCAACACCAACAAGCCAGCTTTACAACAAAGGCTAAAGGATCTTCTCTAGGCAGGAAACACAAAAGAAAGAAAAGATCTACAATAACAAACCCAAAACAACTAAGAAAATGTAAATAGGAACATACATACCAATAACTACCTTAAATGTAAATGGATTAAATGCTCCAACCAAAAGACATACACAGGATGAATGGATACAAAAACAAGACCTGTATATATTCTGTCTACAAGAGACCCACTTCAGAATTAGTGACACACACAGACTGAAACTGAAGGGATGGAAAAAGATATTCCATACAAATGGAAATCAAAAGAAAGCTGGAGTAGCAATTCTCATATCAGACAAAATAGACTTTAAAGACTATTACAAGAGACAAAAAAGGACACTACATAATGGTCAAGGGATCGATCCAAGAAGAAGATATAACAATTGTAAATATTTATGCACCCAACATAGGAGCACCTCAATACATAAGGCAAAACCTAACAGCCATAAAAGGGGAAATTGACAGTAACACAATCATAGTAGGGGACTTTAACACCCCACTTTCACCAATGGACAGATCATCCAAAATGAAAATAAATAAGGAAACACAAGCTTAAAAGATACATTAAACAAGATGGACATCATTGATATTTATAGGACATTCCATCCAAAAACATCCAAAAACAAAAGAATACACTTTCTTCTCAAGTGCTCATGAAACATTCTCCAGGGTAGATCATATCTTGGGTCACAAATCAAGCCTTGGTAAATTTAAGAACACTGAAATCATATCAAGCATCTTTTCCGACCACAACACTATGAGACTAGGTATCACAAGAAAAACTCTGTAAAAAATACAAACACATGGAGGCTAAACAGTACACTACTAAATAACCAAGAGGTCACTGAAGAAATCAAAGAGGAAATAAAAAAATATCTAGAAACAAATGACAATGAAAACACGATGACCCAAAACCTATGCGATGTAGCAAAAGCAGTTCTAAGAGGGAAGTTTATAGTAATACAATCCTACCTCAAGAGACAAGAAACATCCCAGATAAACAACCTAATCTTACACCTAAAAGCAATTAGAGAAAGAAGAACAACAACAAAAAAAACCCCAAAGTTAGCAGAAGGAAAGAAATCATAAAGATCAGATCAGAAATAAATGAAAAAGAAATGAAGGGAACAATAGCAAATATCAATAAAACTAAAAGCTGGTTCTCTGAGAAGATAAACAAAATTGATAAGCCATTAGCCAGACTCACCAAGAAAAAAAAGGAGAAGACTCAAATCAATAGAATTAGAATTGAAAAAGGAGATGTAACAACTGACACTGCAGAAATACAAAGGATCATGAGAGATTACTACAAGCAACTAGATGCCAATAAAATGGACAACCTGGAAGAAATGGACAAATTCTTAGAAAAGCACAATCTTTCAAGACTGAACCAGAAAAAAATATAAATAGACCAACCACAAGCACTGAAATTGAGACTGTGATTAAAAATCTTCCAACAAACAAAAGCCCAGGACCACATGGCTTCACAGGCAAATTCTATCAAACATTTAGAGAAGAGCTAACAACTATCCTTCTCAAACTCTTCCAATAGAGCAGAGGGAGGAACACTCCCAAACTCATTCTACAAAGCCACCATCACCCTGATACCAAAACCAGACAACAATGTCATGAAGAAAGAAAACTGGAGACCAGTATCACCGATGAACATAGATGTAAAAATCCTCAGCAGAATCCACCAGCACATTAAAAGGATCATGCACCATGATCAAGTGTGGTTTATCCCAGGAATGCAAGGATTCTTCAATATATGCAAATCAATCAATGTGATATACCTTATTAACAAATTGAAGGTGAAAAATCATATGATCATCTCAATAGATGCAGATAAAGCTTTCGACCAAATTCAACACCCATTTATGATAAAAACTCTCCAGGAAGTAAGGCATAGAGGGAACTTACCTTAACATAATAAAGGCCATATATGACAACCCCACAGCCAACATCATCCTCAATGGTGAAAAACTGAAACCATTTCCACTAAGATCAGGAACAAGACAAGGTTGCCCATTCTCACCACTCTTATTCAACATAGTTTTGGAAGTTCTAGCCACAGCAATCAGAGAAGAAAAAGAAATAAAAGGAATCCAAATTGGAAAAGAAGAAGTAAAACTGTTACTGTTTGCAGATGACATGATACTATACATAGAGAATCCTAAGGATGCTACCAGAAAACTACTAGAGCTAATCAATGAATTTGGTAAAGTAACAGGATACAAAATTAATGCACAGAAATCTCTGGCATTCTTATACACTAATGATGAAAAATCTGAGAGTGAAATTAAGAAAACACTCCCATTTACCACTGCAACAAAAAGAATAAAATATCTAGGAAGAAACCTACCTAAGGAGACAAAAGACCTGTATACAGAAAACTATAAGACACTGGTGAAAGAAACTACAGATGATACAAATAGATGGAGAGATATATCATGTTCTTGGATTGGAAGAATGAACATTTTGAAAATGAGTATACTACCAAAAGCAATCTACAGATTCAATGCAATCCCTATCAAACTACCAATGGCATTTTTCACAGAACTAGAACAAAAATTTCACAATTTGTGTGGAAACACAAAAGACCCCAAAGCAATTGCCAAAGCAATATTGAGAAAGAAAAACGGAGCTGGAGGAATCAGGCTCCCTGACTTTAGACTACACTACAATGCTACAATAATCAAGAGAGTATGGTACTGGCACAGAAAAAGAAATATAGATCAATGGACAGGATAGAAAGTCCAGAGATAAACTCACACACATATGATCACCTTATTTTTGATAAAAGAGGCAAGAATATACAATGGAGAAAAGACAGCCTCTTCTATAAGTGGTGCTGGGGAAACTGGACAGCTACATGTAAAAGAATGAAATTAGAACACTCCCTAACACCATACACAAAAATAAACTCACAATGGATTAAAGAGGTAAATTTCCTATAGCTACTCTCACACTCTTAGGAGAGGGCACTTTGGAAATCTTCCACCTACAAGGTAGAGGCCTGCCATAAAGGTTCTCAGAATGAAGCAGAAATTCTAAGGGTACCTCCACAAAGGTAGGTATGCCTTGTCCTGTACACATACACATACACAGCTCATATACTCAGATTGAAGAATTACTCCTTCAGTCATGCTGATTAATATCAACTAAACCATATGTTACACAAATGGGAAACTTGTTTCAGACAATAGTTGTACAAAGGCCAACCTTATAGCTACAAATCAATGTTGACACAAGCAGCTGTGAGTCCAGGATGGGAGCTATGATGGAATTTACCAACTTGGTGTAAGTTCACTTAAGGTCAACAGAATGTTTGTCTGTAATTCTTTAGAGAATTATTTCCACTGGAGCATACCCCCAAATTCAGCTTGCCCAGACCTTGTACCTATAACCAATGAATCAAAGAATCTTAAAATATTAGTGTTAGAGGATATTTGAAACCATTTATTCCCTTTCCTCTCCTTTTCCCTCTTCCTTAAGAAAGTGAATGTTAGAAAAGTTAAACAGCCTCTTAAGGTCATGGCATGAGCGAGCAGTGACTTGGTTTAAGAGAAAATTTTAATGTGAAAATATGTAATACTTTGGCACTAAGCAACATAAAGTCATTATTTGTAGTACCTTGAAAAGGAGAGGATAAATAAAAGGAAACTGGCTATTCGGGCTTGAAATGTCTTATTTATTTTATTTGTGACACAAACTCTCAATTGGAATGCTCTGAAATTAGAGTGGTTTTTTTTAGAGTGTTTTGGTTAACTAAGTGTTCAACCAAAAATACCTTTTGCTTCCACTCTTCACGCTGAAAAGATTTTCTTCCAGAGGCTAGGGTACTTTCTGGCCTTCAAAAAGTTATGTTACATCTAAACAAAATAATTTCCTTATGTCTGAAGCTGGAAACTTTTTATTGTTTGTGTCCTGCCATGCCCTTTTAATGTTCTTCCTCATCTTGTTTAATGTGCCTTCTCATCCCAGGAATTCAATGTACATATGATGCCCAGGGATCTCTTTTCCAGATGTAACTTTGCCACATGAGCCTATGTTCCATCAGTCGTCCCCAGATCTAGCTGCTGCTTATTCGAATCATTTGTGAGCTTATTAACAACTAAATATCTGGGCATGGGAATCCATGTGAAAAATGCAGGCCCATCTGCTTTTTCTGCAGTTAAGTCTGGTACCCAGCATTTAGAACATAATTTTAGATTAATCTTTCCCTCTTTAATCCAATGAAAACGCAGAAATTGTGTTGGGTGGCTTTTTAGTTAATTTTGTTTTGTTTTGTCACTTTTAAGGTCTCACATGGAGAGAAACTCAATAAAACTAATCATTAATCCCTAGTGCTGGGAGTACAACAGAGTGAAAACAAACATGGAACCTCCCTCACAGGATTTTAGCCTCTCAGACAGACATGTATATGAGCCACTAAAACAGAGTATGGCAAAATCAAATATAATGTACTAAAGAAATGAAACATTTTTTTTAAACCACAATAAAACAATAGCAAGAGAAACCAAACAACAGCATGAGTTAAAGGGATAGGCAGACACCACATCATGAATGGCTTTGTTACATTTACAAAGAAGTTTGGACCCGATTCTTACTGGATTTTAAGCACAAGAATAAAGTCAGTAGAGTTGCATGTTGGAAAGATCCCTCTGGCTGAAGTATTGAGCATCTCCTGCTGCCCCCACCTGGTCAAATCCCACCAGCCAAGACCTTGCTCAAGACTCCTCTGTATACTGAGGTCAGTTCTGAAAAGCCAAGGGTTAATGCTGTGATCTTCAGAGCTAGAACGCCTAGGTTCAAATCCTGACTCAGAATGAGGGGCTGTCTTCTTCTGGGCAAAAATTTTAAGCTCCTCTTTGCCTCAATTTCCTTATCTGTAAAATGAGGTTGAGTCTCTACCTTACAAGTGGTTGTAAGGAATAAAAGATAACAGAAGTAAATAACACAAGTAAAACACTTAGAACTTCATCTAGCATCTATTAATACTCAGTGGGTGCTTTACAGACAACTTTTCTCATCCTTATGACAACACTTCAAAGGACAGATGATTATCACCATCTTGCCATATTCATCATCTCTTATTATGCCTTTCACAGCACCAGTTTTTAGGTTTAGTGAAACTTTTTGCTATTCCTCTCTCTTCCTCTCTGTTCTGATGGCATTTGGTAATCAACACTAATTTTAACTTTTTGCTTTCCTTTTTTTTTCCATCAGCATGAATTTGAAAGTTTCAGTTACTAATGTACGTTTATGCTAACTTCCTAGATTGAGCCTCAATATGTCATTTCCTAAGAGATGGGCCATCTCTCCCTTTAGGTAGGAAAAACAAAACAAAACAAAGTATTGAAGTGATGTTAGCACCTCCTGCATGTCTAAAGCAATGGAAAGAAGATAAGTTCTGCGCAGTCTGCCATGGAGTATGTCAGGTCACAAAATAGAAGGAAGTGCTGTTGACTCCTTTTCTGTAGAGTGGCCTTCTCTGGCCTGAAGGTTTATGCAACTTTCACTGAAGGGAAGGAAAAAAATGACCTAGTCGAGCTAAGACCTGCCAAACTCTAAGTGACACTGAAATAAATATTTCAGCAGACAAAATATGGAGGATATTTGTCTGTGGAACTTGGAAAACACCTCCGGGAAAGGGACTAGTGAAGCGCCCATTATTTTCCTGTATTTGTGCAAGGGGAAAACAGAGCTGTGTGCAGGTGTCAGAGACTTTGTAATAGGCTTCGGGGGAACCAGAGTACTTTACGTTACCGTGGTTGGACATGAAGAATTTGTAAAGGTTTTATTAGGAATGTTAGGAAACAGAAGACAATTTCCATGAATCACCTTCTCCCTGTCACAAGCAGCACATACAGAGTTACTAAATACCTAGAGGAAAGTACTTGGAGCCTTGAGTGGCTGCCTTAGAGCAGCCCAAACAACTGGTGTCCTATATAGTCTGCTCCCACCGGAGGGTGAAATCATAGCGCCTTCGAAATCTCTCTAGACCCTGCCTCCAATATAACACCGAGCCGCCTCATTCTGTTCTGCTTTCTGCACTTTCAGGTCTACTGGACCCCATTAGTTTTTACCTGACTCTCCCGGTTGGTTTGAAGCTTCTCTTATCTGGTGTGTTGACTCCACTTTTGTCCTTGATATTGTTTCTTGGTTCCTTTTTTTTTTTTTTTCCCTTTTTCATGGGGGAGGGGTGACTTAACTCAGAACTGCAGGTTAGCTTTATTTCCACTCTGCTGTCCAGCCCGGGGTCATGGAACCGGAGCCCAATTTAGTGCACTGGACAGATTTAGGATCAAAGAAAACCTAAACTTAATTTTGGGTGACAAGTCATTACTGCTTGACAATCTTTAAGGCCCCTGGAAACCAAGTCTGGGTTCCTGCTGCCGCACTGCAGAGGCCATGCCAGTTTCAACATCCTCTTTCCCCAAACCCATAATAAATGTCTCCTCTGCAGTGACTGTGTGCCTAACATTTCTTCTTCACTATCGGGGACAAGCTATTTCCCCAAGGAGATTATTCAGACAGCAAAACTCCACATATTCACGCGATTCAGTCCCATACTCTTTGTTATCTGGTATACCCTGAGACTATCAAAGGGAAGGCAGTGTGTTCTGTCAAAATCTTTGGGCTCAGGAGATAGAAAGATCTGCATTCTATTTCAGCTCCTCCACTGAGACCATGAACAAGTTATTTTTTAAATTATTATTAGAGTTTGTAAAAATTAAACATTTATTGAAATGTAATATATACAAGGCATGTAAAGAGTGACAAAATTTCACAGAGTGAACATCCCTATGTAACCAGCACCCAGATCAAAAAGGAAGACACAGCCAGTTCCACAGTGGGTCTTCCGGCGCCACTCCCTCCAGTCAATACCCTGAAATGTAACCACTATCCCAACATCAAACACTGCAGATTCTTTGACTCAGTGCTTTACCTTCTAAAGCCTCAGTTTCTTCATATATAAAATTGGTAAAAGAAGAGAACCAATGTCAAAGAACATAAGGTTTAAAGGAGATAATCAATAGAAAGTGCTTTGGGCAGGATTGGATATTTAATAAGCTCTTAGATGGCTGTTCTTATATCTTAAATGCTGATTATTTTCCTACTTGCTTTAGACTGGTCTGTCACTTGCCTATCTGGGGCATGGAGCAAGCTCCACCTCTTTCCAAAGACCTGAAGTTCTTTTCTCTCAACTTTCCAGGTTCCCCACTTGGCCAGGGGAGGTAATGTGTGGCAACTTGTGGCAAGAAACAAACCAACACACAAAGTGAACACAAACACACATGAACAGACAGAACACACAAAGCACTGGAAATTGTCCAAACAAATTTTACTGGCAGAACAAAGAAGAGCAATAGAGTGGGAACGAAGGGGTTTTTTTTTTTTTTTTGGTAGGAAATGAGGGGCAAAGGTCAGATATTAGGTTTCTAAAATCAGAGACACTAAGTCAACAGTGTACAGCCATGGGAACCATAGTCATGAAAAGGTCTGAGACTGCTGGGAGTATCAGCAATGGGAAGTCAGGGCACAGGAACTCTGGTGGGACCTTGGTATATCAGTTTATCTTTAGGAACAGGGTACGTTCAACTTAGAACTTCTATTGAGGACATAGCTCCATGCTTCCCTGAAGATAAGACCAATCTAGAGGTGTAGATTAGCACCTGATAGTTTCTGCCTTGGCCTCTGGCCATCCAGGAATTTCTTTCATCTTGTCTTTTTATCTCCTGGACATTGCCTGATCTCTCTTTATTCTAGTTTACATGCCTCCCTCTCCTCCTCACTAATTGTACACCATTCATGGTCCCATAGAACAAAGGGAGATGTTTTCTGGCCCCGAAGCAGTTTGCTGTGCAAAGCTCTTGACCCCCAGCTTTCATAAAGTTGCCTAACAAATGAACTAGGGGCATCATTTCACCTTTTGCACAAAGGTCAATTGTTCCTTGTGGGAACCCAGGGCTATTTTAGTAAAACCTTACATGGTAGACTCTTTTCCTAAATCCTTTCTCAGATTAGGAAATTGGCTTGATTAAAAATGGAGAAGCATCACAGATTAATGGAAAACATATAACCCTGCAATGAACAGGCACTCGACAAGGGTCCATTACCTCAACTTTCCTTTCCGTCAGACTCTGAATTACAGCATAGGAACATGTGTAGGGTGCTGGCTTAGGAGTGTAACACACCTGGGTTTGAAACCTGGCTCTGTACTGACCAGCCCTGTGATCTTGAGCAAATTTTGACAAGTCCCTGAGTCTTAATCTCCTCTTTTATAAAGCAAGGTTAATAATACTTATACACAGTACCACTGTGAAGTTAAATGAAATTGTTCAGCTAGAGCATCTTACTCAGCATCAAGCACAGAGTAGAAAATAAATATAATGGTTCTTAATCATCATCATCAGCTTAACAAATATGCTCTAAATTCTAACTTGGTTTTATTATTATTGATATTCCTTTACGTAGAACTAAAAATAATGATAACAGCAAATATTTATTGAGCCCTCACAATGTGCCAGATACTGTTCAAAGCAGTGTCTTATTTAAACCTCATAATTACTCTCTGAGTTTGGTGACATTATGATTTCTAGTTCTGCAGATAAGGAAACGGATCAAGTAACTTGCCCAAAGTTCCGTAGGAGGAAGGGGTGGAATGAGTTTTGAACTCAAGAAGTTTGACTCCAGAGCCCATGATCTTCACCACATTATCATTTTCCTCTTCCACTTGTTCTGTTTACAGAATTAGTTTGAGAGCTTGTCCAACACCTATGTAACTGTTTTTTAATAAACCATATACATATGATTTTGCAAAGTGCTTGGGTTCAAGGCTTTGAGTCCAGCACACTTGCCAAACACATGTGAATTAGATGTGAGAGTATGGTACTTGGGGTTAAATAGTTCACATTTAATTTCATTTGTGTTTTCCTAACACTTCATAATCATTCTTTTGAATTACAAATAGTAACTGACATTTTTAAATGCCTGCCTAATGCCATTCTTTCATGAGATAAGCGGAATTTTTTCAACAAGTTTGGTTTTTAAGACTTATCTTCTGTAATAGCCATGCTATAGGATCAAATTCACAGTATTTGAGAAAATGATTAAATTTCATGGTGATCAGTTCAGGGACAATTAAAACTCTGACCCACCATCCTCACTTGTCATTATTCAAAACAATGCTAATGGGAGTTTTAGAATAACAGTGGGGGCCTGGAGAGAGAAAATATCCTCAGACAACATGTAGTTGTTATTAGATATTCAGATATTAGACTTGTTACTAATAGTAAAGCAATTCTTACTATGGGGCAGATGTTCGGTGCTTAACAGAAAGGACTATGTTAAGTTTTCTACTTGCTTATCATGTAATCTCTTAATTCCCCTACGTCTGAGGTGAGCACTATTTTTTTATATATATAATACAATCCTGCACATGAATTCTTGTGTCTCTGGATTATCCCATCCCATCTGGCAAGACTCAACAACACTGCCTTCTTAAAACTCACCTCTGTTGGCTTCTATGACGTTCAACTTCTACCCGTTGAAATACTGATGGGTGCCAGGTATTCCGCAAGCTCTGGGAAAAACAAAAATAGGGTTTGAATCCTTCCTTCGAGATTCATACACTCTAGTTAGGATGTACACATAAAAGTGTGTAGCACAGCAAAATCGTAGAAGCACGCATCAACTCAAAGCACAGCTCATGGCTGGGTAACTCTATGGAGGGGAATTGCAGGAGGGGCTTCACAAAAGAGATGTCCTTGGAGCTCTTCATTGATGGACACACAGGACCTTGCCACATGTGCCAAGTGGAGAAGAACGTTGGAGGGAGAATGAGTACGTTCATGAAGGCATGAAACACAGTGCCATATTTAGGAACACAGAAGGAGTTTCCCATTTCCAAGGGATAAAGCAAGATGGAGCAAGCTCAGCTTAGAGGAAGAACAAACTTTGATGCCTCTGAAAAATCGTCTGATTATTCACGCATTTGTTCATGTATGCACTCATGCATACAAAAATACATTCTCGAAACTTATCATGTGTCAGACTCTGTGTGATAGATCCCATAGAGAAAATACTGAGCCAGATATTATATGATCTAACGGTGGAGGCAGACTATGACACAAGAAGTTACAATAATGCGCAATGGATCAGGGACCCCAGCCTAAGCTAAGGACCAAGGTGGGCTGTCTGGCATATTAATGTTCAGTATGAGGGGGTGAGTAGGGGTTAGACAAGTGAAGCCTGGAGGAGACGGGGACGGAAAGAATACTGCAGTCAGAGGAAACTGCCTCTCCCAAGGCATGGGGGCAACAAGGAGCTTGGCACAGCTGAATAACAGAAAGAATTTCAGTATGACTGGAATTGGGGCTGTAAGGCTGGAGGTTGCCTGCAGTGAAAGGCCTCGTAACCATGTTAGGAGTTTACACTTCATTTGGGAGACCAAGGGGAGCCTTTGGAGGCAGGCATTTTCCAAAGATTACTCTGGCAGCGTTATACAGAATGAATTAGAAGGGAGCAAAGCTAGGGGCTTGTTAGACTAGTTAGAAGGCTGATGGGTGGTAGTAGTAGTAGTAGTAGTAGTAGTAGTAATAATAATCCTCACTGATGGTTAATATAGGCTTACTATGAGCCAGGCATTGTGTCAGACAGAGGCTGTCTACTTATTAACTTTAATCCTCACAACCCTATGAAGTAAGTACTAATCCCCTTTCACAGATGAGAAAACTGAGGCACAATGATCCATGCAAAGTCATATAGATAGTAGGTGATTGAACCAGAATTAAAAGTCAAGCCATCTGGCTTTAACAGTTTCTATTATCCTGTTTAGATGTGACACTGGCATAAATTATAATAGAGCAATGAGAATTGAGAAGAGTGAATAGGATTGAGAGGAATTCTGGAAGGAAATCAATAAAAATTAAATAAGCCAGTAAGAACTAAAGAAAATTATTGATACTCTAGCTTTTGCCCTAGGAAGCCACTTTCTTTATATATATATATATATATATATTTTTTTAATTTACTTATTTATTTATTTTTATCTGTGTTGGGTTTTTGTTGCTGCACCCGGGCTTTCTCTAGTTATGGTAAGCAGGGGCTACTCTTTGTTGCAGTGCACAGCCTTCTCACTGCGGTGGCTTCTTTTGTGGCAGATCACAGGCTCTAGGTGCATGGGCTTCAGTAGCTGTAGCACATGGGTTCAGTAGTTGTGGCACACGGCCTCAGTAGTTGTGGCTTGCAGGCTCTAGAGCACAGGCTCAGTAGTTGTGGTGCACGGGCTTAGTTGCTGCGTAGCATGTGGGATCTTCCCAGACCAGGGCTCGAACCCATGTCTCCTGCATTGGCAAGTGGATTCTTAACCATTGCACCACCAGGGAAGTCTGCCACTTTCAAATAGTAAGCAATTTTCTTTAAAATGCTTTGTTTATATCAAAATTCACCAGCTAAAATAGCTCCCTATTACTCAAAACATCAAATCCAAACTCATGCTGTTATTTAATATCCTCTGATAAATACACTTCTCCCTTATCATTCATTAATTAGATCAACAAATATTTAATGATCTACTCTATGCAAAGGTCTGTAAAAAGTGGTGGAAATTACACAATACATGATTCTTACCTCATGGATATCAGAGAATGTTTAAGGTACAGTTTGGGTTTTCTACCTTAGTGTTAAACACTCAAGGGCAAGGAATGGATGGTGTATTTGCTGAACCTAATGTACATGGTACAGTGCTTTCTGCAGACATTAGTTTTAAAAAATATACTGATGGGAAGAAAAGGTGTTTAAGTCAAATCTTTAAATTTCAGCAATTTAGAATAATTCATTTTAAAACATATATCCATATCTAGAGACTGCTGATGTTGTGTATGTCTAAAAAAGCAAAAAGAAAACATGGTATATGAAGTATTTATCCTTTTTAATGTACCAAAAGTGAAAATGCAATTCAAGATTTAAAATAATGTCTTCTAAAAATAATAAATAAATAATAATGTCTTCTATATTATGGGTTATCATCATTTTCATTGTCTATCAAATCCTAACTGGACTGAGTTGAAACTAACTCTTGGAGATAATTACCTGATCAATCAGATAAGTTGACAAGATGCTGACTATCACTGGGTGATTAATTTTGCATGCAGATTGCCCTACTGACCAGAGAACAGCAGTAATTCAGTCATAACCTTATATAAAATATGTCAACTTAATTAGAAAACTAATTTGTTAAATTTTTAGAGGTTTAAAATAAAGACGACCCTGGTCACATATATTGGTTAAAATGGTACCGTCTCTTAAGAAATTAGAAAATTTCAAGTATGTATTGACATTCTAATTTCAAATAATTAATAAAGATTTTTATTAAAAAATAAGAACTCTGAAAGCTGGAATACTCATTAAGTGCCCAAGGGATTTAAAGTCAGGAAGAAAGACCTAATTTTGAATTTGACATGGATTCATTGTAGAAAAATGTATGTTCTGATTGTCCTATGTGTGCCCTTTTCATCTCCTGGTGAAGATGAAGAATACCAATTATTAAATTCTTTTATCCAGTAGTGTTTGCTTTAGTACTGGTTACTTTTGCTGTGAGCGTCTCCTGGCATTAATTTGAAATTCAGCAGTTCGTCAAGGATCAGATTTTCATTAAAATAGATTTTATTTTCTCTATACGGAATAAATCTCCCATAAGAAAAGACAGAATTTTTCGGATGAAAAAACTTACTGAAACTTATTACAGATTTGGAACTAGAAAGAAATATGAAATGTATAGACAGTGATTTTCAGTATTCCATTCCATTTTCCCCATTCTTTCTCATGCTAAATGTTAAATACCAGTGCTAAGAAGGCAATTATTTTTTAATGATCAAACTTTGAAACGTTGCTTCAGATAGAAATCAGCAGGACCACAAATCAATGAAATTTCTAACCTGACTCTTTAACATATATCCTAAGTCTTTCTGGGTTAACAAATGTAGGTTTTCCTGGATAGCCAATCACTAGTAACTCAGCTAAATAAGAATGAAAACCCCAAATAATGTACTTCCACATTCTATGACTAAAGCTATTTTACTGGAAGGACCTAACTGTTGATCTCGATGTTTGAAGTTTTTTCAAAGCACAGACATATGCTGTCCAAGTTACAAAACTTCAGGGTTTTGTTTATCAGACATTCAGTTACATGAGAAAATTTATGTGAATATCTTCCAAGTTTTGAATAACTGTCATTTGACTTATTGTAATCAAGAATCTATGAGTTTATTTAACTTTGGGAGTTTGTTGTGAAGATGTAAAAATCCCCAGCTTTCCTTCTTACTGTGGTGAATTAATATTCTTGTATTCAGACGATTCTCCAATCTACAACCACACTTGTTAGAGGAATATATGAGCCATTTAGGACCTTAATTTATTTTCTGACAAATAATCAGTGACAAATTCCTTTAGTATCAATAAGTTAACTTTTCCTAATAATTGTTTAAAAACAATTCCACCCTCCACCCCCTGCCGCCACACAACCCCAGCCTTTTTGCAGCCTGTGGACTTTTGCTCTATAACTATAATTTCTCTTCCTTTTTCCTCTGTGTCTAAACCTTCACTGAGACAAATGTTCCCAACTTGTGCAGTGTTCTACTCATATCCCCTTCTCCCTCCTCACATCACTGCAGGCAGGATGCTCCTAATAAGACCTGATGATTTACCTAGAGCCAATCAGACAACTTTTATTTGGTGACAACGTCAGCATTCTGTGTAATAAATGAGAGATTCTTTTTCTCCCACCAGAAAACATGGCTGAAGCCAATGACCTAGAGCTAACTTGAAAATGTATTAAATATATATGAACCTGTTAGACCCAAACTTTGTAAAATGATACTGTTATATCATTATGATTTGACTTCCCTATCATCTTTGTTAAAGACTTATGATTTACTGATTTAAGGCCAACTATAACATGTGTATAAAATAGTATAGGTTCAACTATCAACTATACACAAACCCATTCACATCGTTTTCCTGAATAAAACAAGGTGTCAAAAATTCCCCAAAGGGGGCTTCCCTGGTGGCCCAGTGGTTGAGAATCTGCCTGCTAATGCAGGGGACACGGGTTCGAGCCCCGGTCTGGGAGGATCCCACATGCCGCGGAGCAACTAGGCCCGTGCGCCACAACTACTGAGCCTGCGCGTCTGGAGCCTGTGCTCCGCAACAAGAGAGGCCGCGAGAGTGAGAGGCCCGCGTACCGCGATGAAGAGTGGCCCCCGCTTGTCACAACTAGAGAAAGCCCTCGCACAGAAACGAAGACCCAACACAGCAAAAATAAATAAATAAATTAATAAGCTCCTACCGCCAACATCTTCTTAAAAAAAAATTCCCCAAAGAAGGCGGTGTGGTCCTGGCCAGAGGAGGACCTGAATTTGACAGAAGTTGGAAGATGGACAAAGAAAGAAGAAGCTAAGTAGAGGGGACCCACGGGGCCAGGTGACCAGAAAACAGATCCAGGAGAGAGAGATTCTGATGAGGATGTTCAGGCTCAGAATATCAAGTCATTCATGACTGGAACATGAGATAAAACAGTCTAAAGGAGCAGGCACTGGCGTCAGAGAGACAAGCCCACAGATTTCAGGGAAGAGCTGCAGAGCTCTGGAAGTCAGGGACCCCGGGCAGCAGTAAGCACCAGACAATGACAGAATCTGGGACTCAAAAGCAGGCACCCAGGCCCGGGGACTTGAGGGCCAGGAGGATTTGATCTGAACTGACACACGGTAAAGTTGCCTGTGAGAACTACTGAACACACTCCCCAAATCCCCTCCAGCTCCCAGTAATCTGAGACAGAGTGCAAAGCTCAGTAAGGATGACTTCTGGGTTTAGATGTGGACAGAAAGGCAGGCTGGCAGGTGTAGCAGGATAACCTCCCATACCCCGTTCTTAAGTCACCAATCGTTTTACAGATCCCATCTTTCTTTAACAGTACAAAACCTTTTAAAAAAACTATATATCTAGTCACATTTTGCAGCTTCAAGGCAGAAGTGTACTGTTAACCTTTTCTCTTTTTCTCCACCCAGGTAGAACTTTTGCTGGTTAGAAGGCCAGCAAAGCTAACTCAGAGTAAAGCTGTGAAATCTAGAAAGTTTGCTTCTGTCTCAGTTTCCTATTTATGCAGCACTTTCACCTTTCTGTAACAGTAATTTAAAATGTCCTTGTTGCTTCATTCTCCCCTCAAACAGGGTGAGATTTAAAAGCCTGCTATTCAGCCTTTTGATTGAATAACAAATTATAATCTAACGTTTAGTGTTAATGTGTTACCTGGGACAAGCAGCTTTATTTTAAATAGGCCATTTGTTTCTAGTTGCTCCAGGATATGAGATAGACGTTTAAGAAGAAGAGGGAAGAGTCACATGAGTCAGTAGGTGAAGATGGTTTGGGTGCAGGTAGGGAGGGTGTGGCATTAAATAGGTGCTTTAAAATTCCAGTAGCAGTAACATTACTGCAGTAGGTGCAGTAAAATTCTGAAAGTGAACTGGCGGTTGTCTTTTAAGGAAGCTTGGAAGCTGTGTGAGAGAAGGTCAGAAGATATTCCTTCTCAAAGATAGCCCACAAGTGACCAGGCAGACCCCATGAGGTACTAACTAGATACATACTCCTGAAAATTGAAGGCATGGAGAAAGCCATGACCTACAGGTGAAAGGTTTTGGGGGGTTTTTTGTTCTTTTTTTTCAATCAAAGTACTAAACAACTCCTCAAAAATATGGTAATACTCCAACGATCATGTATCTCAAGAAGCATGAACATCATACAAATAATCTAGTCGGCAAGACATTGCTACTCTAAGTGGTGTATTCTTTTTTAAAGTGAATGGTCAGTCAGTTCCTGCAACATTAGACAATCGTAGTTTAAATGTGAGTAATCTAATTTATTGGTCATGGCAGAGATTCAGCTCTTTAAAAAGTATAGTCATGTTTAACATTCTCATTGTCTATTGTTATGAATCTTACAATGGGATTGAATTTTTAGATTTTCAGGCCTTTTCCTTATGTATTGGTACCCTAAAGGCAGTCATTTCCGATGGTATTTAGATTCCGAATTTTAATTCTTTCCCAAGCACAATGGAAATAAACAATCCATTTTAGGTTTTTCCCTGTTTCCTTCCTAAATAATGCCTTTTCACTTACTCAGGTCCATGCTCTCCCTGTGAATTCAGGTTTAATTCTCACCAGTTGTCTTTCCCCTTTAAAGCATGCCTGACAGTGGTACAAAGAAAGTTTTCAACGTGTGATAGCTGTATTACTCAAGAAAGGAAAGAGGTTTAATTTGTCACTTTAAATTCACACACACACACACACACACACACACACACACACACACGCACACGCACTTCTGATTGGGTAGCTCAAGGCTCTGAAGTTCTTAAACTAAAAAGTAATTTCAAAGTACCTTTATTTTTACTCTTCAGAATACTCAAAAATAAGCTGCCACCAAGAGACTTCCAAATGTCCTCCCACCCCACTTTGAGTCCATATCTACAGAACAGTACTTGCCAAACCACTGAGTCCACATCTCTGAGGACACTATACCTATTATGAGCTCTAGGGCCTTAACAATAGAACTTAGTTTCAAGCTATCTTTAAGGCAGCAATCAAGTATAGGTGTTTATTATTTCTGTCTATGCAAACAAATTATTTTATATTGTTAGAAATCTTTATCACTTAGAAAAATAAATTTTAGATATCCCTTTTGTCCTTGTTATTGTCATTGTTATTTTTATTCCCAAACGAACTGTCAAATAAGCAATAGATCTTTTATAAAATACACAAAATTTTATGTCTCAATTGGCTTCAGGTTAACTTTTACATTGTATGTGGGAATGTATAGATTTTCAAAATAACTTTAATGTTTTATGTGTAAATCTGTTTAACTTCAAAGCTCACTTTAAAAAATTCATTGGTGTCTGCTTGATATTCTATCATGAGAAACTATGATTTTAATGACAAATTACATTAAATCAACAAGCAGGGAATTCTGTTTTAGTATCAGGGATTTCCTTTTCAACACATTTTTATTAACTTATAATTGATCCTGCCACACACACATATTTATTAAACAAAACTGCAAGAACCCACAGATCAAATTTCTTTCGGAGTATAACATGTATATCCATGCCATTTTGATCTGCTTTCTTGTTTTTTGCCCAGTTCTGCCTATGGTACCACATTTTAACACCAGCCAACTTCAGATGTCATATTCAAGAAATATCTTAAAAGGCACACTTAAACTGACAAAATTTGCAAGCCCAGAACGAAACAAAAATGCTAAGAGCAAACAGATGTCCGTGTCTGGGTGAAATCTTTTCTCTCTTGAGACAAATAAAATAGATGATAACCCCAAATTGCCAGAGTTTTCCATGGTGGGCCAACACCTATTAGGAGATGCTGAAATAACTTTATAGAAGTCAGAAGTGAACTCTGAATGCGTGATGTACACTTCGGTTCTAACATTATATGTGTTCACTTTAACTCCTACTCTGGTCACTTTCAGAGTGTATCCGTCTCCAGGCAGAATATTAATCCAACTGGTCAGACAACGAGCAATTCAATTAACCTGCCAAATCACTCATCTTTGGTGAACTGCTTGTGTTCATCTAGTTTGTCACATACATTATGTCTGTGAATTACTGAGCATTTTTATAAGAAGTGTATAGCTTTTAAGAGGCAGTGTGTCATCTCTCAGAAGACATACTTCCTGGGCACTAACACAAGCTCCTCATCTATGTACTTTCAGCACATCACCAAGCTAGATTGTGGCTGTACCGATTTTCTTTCCAGCAAAAGTGGAAACCTCATTTCTCCATGAAGCCACCTTTCCTGAGCTTCTCAATGTCTACAGTCATTCCTTCCTATAGAATATATATGGGAGATACATTTATGTGAGAGATGGTAAAGCATTAATTATGAAAATATTTATAAGTATTGTTCCTACTCCTTAGTACTCTGCATCCTGAAAGAGAAAAGCAAACATATAATTTCATAGGCACAGAAAGAGACTGCTCTCTAAAGGATACACACTAATTAGTAATGTTCACAGCATTCCATGTTATTTTATATTTGAGATATTTTGTCTAATTTTTTTTCCTTGATGAAAGCTAGTCAAATAAGGAATAACCAAACTGATCAGAGGATGCCATAATCCAACTCCCCTCTGGTCTAAAGGGCTCTCGGAATTTGTAGTAAGTGGTCTATTAAGTTAGCCCCATTTCAGTTAATTAAATCTTCAGGTGGCTCATCCTGTCTACTCGATACATAAATGTTTTGACTTCATTCTCCCTATCATAAAAAAATTTTCACCCTTGAATTCATTCATTCATGTTTTCATTTATGCACATATCCTTGTAAATGATACAAAGAAATACTAGAGTGGTACAGATCATGAAACCATCAAGTGAGACAGAAAATATATGAATGCACACAAAAAAATAAAGGCAAAATAATAACAAAGGAACGCCAATGAACGGTGCGGGAAAAACCTTGAGAAGGGAGAGAGGAAGGCAATCGATTCAAGAAATAAACGAATGACCCAGGAGCCCAGAGAGATAACTGGCTGAATCGCAAACTAAAAAGTATGAGCAGACTGCAAAAGGAAAACCTAGAGGGAGAGGCCATCTGAGGTAGGTGCAGGCAAAGGTCACCCACATGTCTACTGTGGTATACCTACCGTACTTGGGGCACGTGTATTACTTTTCTTGTTGGTTATATTTATAGAACATGTAATTCCATTGTGGTACTGTGTCAGACACTGGAGATATGAAGCTGGAGAGATGTGATCTATACCATCATGGAATTGACTGTCTAGTGGATATACATTTGATGGGTTTGGGACATGTCCTTCAATCAAATTTCCAACAGAAAGTTTTTTCTGTTCCCATTGCGCGTCTATTCAACAAATATTTCCTAAAGGTCTACTTTGTGCCTGATACTTACATAGGCACTAGAGTGAAACATAGACAGTCTACTACTCTTAAGGACCTTATATTCTGTTAGGGCTGGGGGAGATAGTCAACAAATAACCGAATAAATAATTTGTCAGGTTGGACCAATTCTACAATGCAAACTAAAACAGGATAAAGGTATAAGAAGAGTGGGGAAGCTATTTTGCATAGGGGGGTCAATAAATGGTTCACTGAAGAAGATGAAGGAAAAGCCATGTGGCTCTCTGAGCCAAGGGCATCTTAGGCTGAAGGAATAAGTGCAGCAAAGCTGACTTGGGAAAGTGCTTGTTCCAAAACAGCAAGGAGGCCCACCTAGTTGAGAAGAGTTAGCAAGGAGGAAAGTGGTAGGGCACAGCTCAGAGAGAAGGCGTGAGGAAGGGATCAAGGGGATCACCAAATCCCATTAAGCAGCATGGCATCGGGGAGCCAGACAGCCCACTGTGAAATCTCAGCGCGACTGTTTACCACCAGCTGGGTATCCTGGGCAAATTGCTTAAATTTTTTGAACCTCTGTTCCGTTACCTGCATAAAGTGGGGATAATAAGAGCTTCCTTAGGATTATTATGAAAAGTAAATAATACATCTTGCTCTAAAACACTTAGAGTTGCACCCACACAGAGTAAATACTAAATAAATATTCGTCATTGTTACTATCAGAATTACTGATTAGTCATGAATTTCTGTCATTGTTCCCATTTATATACTCCCGTCATCCCTCAGACTGAATTATGCAAAATAGCTTTCCCCCACTTCAGTTCATTTTCCACTGAGTCATCAGCTCTCTTTTGCTTAAACGCTGCTATCATCATCATGTCATTTGTGGCTTTTTATAATTTGGTCCAAACATACAGTTCTAAAAGCATCTCTCGTGACTTTGCAGCTGGGAACATCTGTTCTATTGTAGCTGGTACATCTGTTCACTCATCCTGTAATACATCTCTGAGTTCAGGCAAGTCTTCACAGCGCAGGTTTGCTCATCACACACTTGAACCTACTCTTTACCATACCTACTTAGATCCTACTAACATTCCTAGGTCTGCTCTTTCAAGAGAACCATCCAGAAACTAATCATCTTCTCCTTTAGCTTTTTTTCCCTTCCAATTTTATTGAGCTATAATTGACATACAGCGCTATATACGTTTAAAGTGTATAGCATAATGATTTGACTTGCAAACTTCATGAAATGGTTACGTTTCATACCGTGACTCATTTATTTTGTAACTAGAAGTTTGTAGCTCTTAATCTCCCTCACCTGTTTTTCACTCAGCCTCTAGCCCAGCACCCCTCTGGCAAACACCTGTTTGTCCTCTGTGTCTGATTATTTTTCTATTTCGTTATGTTTATTCATTTATTTTTTAGGTTCTACATATAAGTGAAATGATACACTTGTCTTTCTCTGACTTATTTCACTTAACATAATACCCTCTAGTTCCATCCATGTTGTTGCAAACAGCAAGATTTCATTCTTTTTTATGGCTGAGTAATAGTCGTGTGTGTGTGTGTGTGTGTGTGTGTGTGTGTGTGTGTGTGTGTGTGTGTGTGTGTGTGTGTGTGTGTGTGTGTGTGTGTGTGTGTGTGTGTGTACCACACCTTCCTTATACATTCATCTATCAGTGAACACTTAGGTTGATGCCATACCTTGACTATTGTAAATAATGCTGCAGTAAACATACGGTGCCTATATCTTTTCAAATTAGACTTTTTGTTTTCTTCAGAAAAATACCCAGAAGTGGAATTGCTACAACATATGGCAGTTCTATTTTTAAATTTTGAGGAAGCTTCAGACTGTTTTCCACAGTGTGTGCACCAATTTATAAACCCACCAGCGGGGCACGAGGGTTCCCTCATCTCCACATCCTCTCCAGCACTTGCTATTTGTCTTTTTGATGATAGCTATTTTGACAGGTGTGAGGTGATGTCTCATTGCAGTTTTGATTTTGCACTTCCCTGATGAATTGAACTTCTTCTCATGTGTCTTTTCGCCACCTGTATGTCTTCTATGGAAAATTGTCTGTTCAGAACCTCTGCCCATTTTTTAAACAAATTGTTCTTTTTTATATTGAGTTGTATGATTTCTCTGTATATTTAGGATATTAACTCCTTACCAGATATATCCTTTGCAAATCCCTTCTTCCATTCGGGAGGTGACCTTTCTATTTTGTTAGTGTCCTGCACTGTGAAAAAGCTTTTTAGTTTGACGTAGTTACATTTGTTTATTTAGTTATTTATTTATAATATAGTTTGAAATCAGGAAGTGTGATACCTCCAGCTTTGTTCTTCTTTCTCAAGATTGTTTTGGCTAGTCAAGTTCTGTAAAAAATGCTGTGGGTACTTTGATGGGGATTGCATTAAATCTGTAGATTGCCTTGGGGAATATGGTCATTTTAACAATATTAATATTTCCAACCCATGAGCATGATATATCTCTCCATTTGCTTGTGTCATCTTCGATTTCTTTTATCTCTTATAGTTTTCTAAGTACAGGTCTATTACCTCCTTGTTAGACTTATTCCTTTTATTCTTTTTGATGCAATTGTAAACTGGTTTGTTTTCTTAATTTCTCTTTCTGATAGTTTGCTGTTAGTGTACAGAAACAATCAATTTCTGTATATTAGTTTTGTATCCTGCAAATTTACTGAATTCAATTATTAGTTCTAATAGTTTTTTGGTGGTGTCTTTAGAATTGTCTATATATAGTATCATGTGCTCTGCAAATAGTGACAGTTTTACTTCTTCACTTCCAATTTAGAGTCCTTTTATTTCTTTTTCTTGCCTGATTGCTGTGACTAGGACTTCCAATACTATATTGAATAAAACTGGCAGGAGTGGGCATTCGTGTCTTGTTTCTGATCTTAGAGGAAATGTTTTCAACTTTTCTCCTTGAGTATGATATTGGAGTGTAGGTTTTTCATATATGGCCTTTATTATGTTGAGGTATGTTCCCTCTATACCCACTTTGTTGAGTTTCTATCAAAATTTTCAAAAGCTTGTTTTGCTTCTATTGAGTTGATCATATTTGTACTCTTTGTTTGTGTGGCATATCATGGTGGTGGTTTTGTGGCTACTGAACCACACTTGCATCCCTGGAATAAATCCTACTTAATCATGGTGTATGATTCCTTTAATATATTGTTGAATTTTGTTTGCTAATATTTTGTTGAGGATTTTCCCATCTATGTTCATAAGTGATATTAGCCTGTAATTTTCTTTTTTGTGATATTTTTGTCTGATTTCGGTATAGGTTGATTCTGGCCTCATAGGATGAATTCAAAATGTGTCTTTCCTCTACTTTTTGGAATACTTTCAGAAGGATATGTGTTAATTCTTCTTTAAATGTTTGGTAGAATTCACCTGTGAATTCTGGACTTTGTTTCTTGGGGAGTTTTTTTAAATTACTGATTCAATTTCATTACTGGTAATTGGTCTGTTCATATTTTGTATTTCTCATTCAGTACTGGGAGATTATCTTTCTAGAAATTTATCCATTTCTTCTTGGTTATCCATTTTATTGTTGTGAAACTTCTTGAGTAATAGCTATGATCCTTTGTATATCTGTAGTGTTGTTTGTAACTTGTCTTTTATCATTTCTGATTTTATTTGGGCCCTCTCTCATTTTCTTGATGAGTCTGGCTAAAGGTTTATCAATTTTGTTTATCTTTTCAAAATATTTGCTTTTAGTTTTATTGATCTTTGCTATTTTTTTAGTCTCTAATTTATTTCTCTTTTTGATCTTTATGATTTGTTTCCTTCTACTAACTTGGGTTTTGTTTGTTCTTCTTTTTCTAGTTCCTTTAGGTGTAAAGTTAGGTTGTTTGAGATTTTTCTTGCTTCCTTAGGTAGGATTTTATCACTATAAACCCTCCTCTTAGGACTGCTTTTGCTGTGTCCCACATATTTGGATGGTTGTGTTTCCATTTTCATTTGTCTCCAGGTATTTTTTTATTTCCTCTTTGATTTCTTCAGTGACCCATAGGTTGTTTAGTAGCATGTTGTTTAGCCTCCACATGTGTGTGGCAACTGAAGTTTTTTTTTTTTTTTTTCTTGTAGTGGATTCCAAGTCTCTCTTCTGGAGAATGTTTCATGAACACTTGAAAAGAAAGTTTATTCTGCTGCGTTTGTATGGAATATTCTATATACATCTAAGTCAATCTGGTCAAGTATGTCACTTAAGGCCAGTGTTTCCTTATTGATTGTCTGTCTGGATCTATCCATTGTTGCAAGTGGGGTGTTAAAGTCCCCTAGTATTACTGTCACTGTCAATTTCTCCCTTTATGTTTGTTAATATTCTTTTATGTATTTAAGTGCTCCTATGTTGGGTGCATATGTGTTTATAATTGCTACGTCTTCTTATTGGATTGACCCTTTACTGTTGTCTAATCCCCTTCTTTGTCACTTGTTACAATCTTTGTTTTAAATTCTATTTTGTCTGATATAAGTATTGCTATTCTAGCTATCTATGCATTTTCATTTCCATGGAATACATTTTTCCATCCCCTCACTTTCATTCTGTGTGTATCTTTAGAACTGAAGTGAGTCTCTTGTAGGCAGAATATAGATGGGTCTTACTTTTTTAATACATTCAGCTACCCTATGTCTTTTGCCTGGAGCGCTTAGTCCATTTACATTTACAGTAATCATTGATAGGTAGGTACTTATTGTAATTTTATTGTTTTTGTAGCTCTTTTCTGTTCCTTTTTTCTTCTTTTGTTCTTTTCCCCTATGATTTGATGACTATCTTTAGTGTTATGTTTGGATTCCTCTTTTGTGTATGTCTATTATAGATTTTTGGTTTGTGATAACTATGAGGTTTATACATAGCTACCTATATACATAGGAAATCATTTTAAGTTAATGATTTCTTAAGCTCAAATGCATTCTAACAACCTTGCATTTTTACTGTCCCCCACCCCCATTCAGTGCTTCTGACACCATATTTTACATCTTTTTGTTTTGTGGATCCCTTAGTTATTTATTGTGGATATAGATGATTTTACTACTTTTAACTTTTAACCTTCCTACTAGCTTTATAAATGGTTCATCTACTACCTTTACTGTATATTTGCCTTTACCAATGAGATTTTTTTTCTCTCATAATTTTCATATTTCTAGTTGTGGTCTTTTTTTCCACTTAGAGAAGTCCCCTTAACACTTCTTGTAAAGCTGGTTTAGTGGTGCTGAACTCTCTTAGGTTTTATTTGCCTATAAAATAATTTATCTTGCCTTCAAATCTGAATGATTGCTAGGTAGAGTATTCTTGGTTGTAGGCTTTTTCCTTTTATCACTTTAAATATATCATGCTAATATTTGTAGCCTGCAAAGTTTCTGCTGAAAAGTCAGCTGATAGTCTTATGGAGGTTTCCCTGTACAAAACTAGTTGCTTTCCCCTTGCTGCTTTAAAATTTTTCTCTTTATCATTAATTTTGGCCATTTTAATTGTAATGTGTCTTGGTGTAGACCTCTTTGGGTTGATCTTGTTTGGAATTCTCTCCGCAGTTCCTAGACCTGGACATCTATTCCTTTCCTGAGTTAGAAAAGTTTTCAGCTAGTATCACTTGGAGTAAGTTTCTGCCCCTACCTCTCTCTTCTCCTTCTGGGACCCCTACAATGCAAATGTTAGTATGTTTGATATTGTCCCAGAGGTATATATGGTCTTCATTAAAAAATTTTTTTTTCTGTTCCTCTTGGGTGATTTCCACTATTCTGTCTTCCATATAGCTGATCCGTCCCTCTATCATCTAATCTACTGTTGATTCCTTCTAGTGTGGTTTTATTACAGTTATTGTATTCTTGAGCTCTGTATGGCTTTTCTTTACATTTTTATAACTCTTTGTTAACTTTCCACTGTGTTCATCCATTGTGCTCCTGAGTTCTTTGACCATCTGTATTATTATTACCTTGAACTCTTTATCAGGCAAATTGCTTATCTCCACTTCACGCAATTCTTCTTCCAGGGTTTTTACCTTGTTTCCTTCATTTGGAACATATTTCTCTATTACCTCACTTTGCCTAACTTGCTTTTTAAATTTCTAAGTGTTTGGCAAATTGGTTACATTTCTGCACCCTGAAAAAAATGGCCTTTTGTAGGAGATGTCCTATGAGTCCCAGGAGCACACTCCTCTCTGGCCTTCAGAGCTATATGCTCTAAGTGTGTCCTATATGTTGGCTGTGTGAGTTCTTCTGATGTGGCAGGCTGATTACTGTTGGTAGTCTGGTAGGCAGTCTGGTAGGCTTGATTGCTTAGCTCTACTTTGCTTAGTTCTTCTCCTGGAGTTTTATTTTGTTCCTTTGTTTGGAACATATTCTGTTGTCACCTCATTTTGCCAAATTATCTGTGTTTATTTGTGTGTATTATGTACAGCAGTTACATTTCCCAGTCTGGGAGAAGTAGCCTTATGTAGGAGACATTCTATGGGGTCAGTGACACACTCTCCTTTGGTCACCACAACTGTGATCTAGGGTACCCCCTATAGGAACTAAATGGTTCATTCTGTTGTGGCAAGGCTGCCTAATGTGGGTACACTCATATGCAATGCTGTTTCCTGGCCTGGTTGGCTTCCAGGCCCTGCCTTGCTTGGAGGCTGGCCACTGGTAAGCAGGACCACATCCTAGGGTGGTTGGCTGCAGCTCCTGGGGCTGGTATCAACCTTCCAGTGGTGAGGCTATGGTGTGGAGGATCCCAGGCCTGGGGTTGGCCCTCTAGTGGGTGGGCCAAGGTCCTGGGCCTCCTGGCAGGTGGGACTGGGTCCCCATGAGGCTGGCTACTTGGCCTGGGGAGTCCTAGGACTGTTGCCAACCAGCTGGTTGTCAGGTAAGCCAGTAGAATTAAAAGGCTAGAGGGAGCACTCCAAAATGATGCTTGCCAGCATAAGTGTCCTTGTGGTAGAACAACGTCTTCGAAATGGCTTCTTCCAGTGTCTATGTCCCCAAGGGTGTTCCAGTTGACTTCTGTCTCTTTGAGAGAGGTTTCTTCAAGGTCACAAGTAGGTCTGACCCATGGTCCTTTCAAATTGTTTCTTCTGTACTGGGTCCTGAAACATGTGAGATTTTGCATGCATCCTTTAAGCATGGAGTCTCTTTCTTATAGCCCTCTGGCTCTCCTATAAGCAAGCCCTGCTGCCCTTCAAAGGCAGACATCCTGGGGCTTGTCTTCTTGGCGCAGGACCCCTAGATTTGGACCCCTAATTCCTTGGGGAGAACTTCCGCAATTGTGATTATCCTCCCATTTGTAGCTCGCCTACCCAGGAATGTGGATTTTGACTATACTGAATCTTCACCCCTCCTACTCATCTCTGTCATTCCTTCTTTATATCTTTAGTGTAGAGAATCTTTTCTGCTAGTCTTCAGGTCATTCTCACTGATAGTTGCTCTTTAAATAGTTGTAATTTTGGTGTGCCTATAGCAGGAAGTGAGCTGAGGGTCTTCCTACTCCACCATCTTGGTCACTCCCTCTCCTTTACTAATTCCCTTTAAACCAATCCCCTACTGTTGGATATTGATATTTTCATGTTTTGTTGTTATTTTAATTAATGCTATTACAACAGTGAATTTGAAATACATCAGAGGGTTTCACTGAAACAAATGAAAAATTTTTGACTGTAAGGAAAACTTCTTATGAAGGGCAGAAAGGTCAGCAGTCCTGGTCAGTAAAAATATTTAGTAAGACAAAAAGAATATAGGATTTATCCTAAAATAAACTTTTCTGAAAAAATTGTATTTTAAAATAATTACTTATTTAACTGTAAAAAGCAATTCATGGACAGAAACTCTCTGACAACACAAAATAAATTAAAAAGTATATCATCTTCCCATTCTAGTCTTTAGTTTCTTTTCTCAGAAGAGACAGCTTAGTAGTTTCCCATGCACCCTTTCAGAAACAGTTCATGGACATAAGTGACTTCACATGAATGTGCATGTGTATGTATGTTTCTAGGTAGGTATGTGTATACTCCTATGTTTACCCAAGTAGTAGCATAGTATTCATATAAAAGTTTACTAATAGGTGAATAAATCATTATTAATTTTACCCATATTGGTTAGACATCTATGTCACTTTTTCTATTACAACACTACTGTAATGAATATTCATGTCCTTTTGTCTTTTAAATATATTTCCATAATACATTCCTAGATGTAGAATTGCAGGCTCAAAACTATTTTTCTAGTTTTATTATGAAATTGTCCCCTCCTACAGTGTGTCACCACTTATATTCCTACTAACCAAGTATAAGAATGCTAATCTCCGGACTCATCAACACAGCATACTATCAGTTTTTCTCTATCTTTTGCTACCAATAGAATCTATTTTATAATTGGCTCTATTTATTCACCCTTGTTATCACCATAATCAGTGATATCCTCTCAGGAGTGTTATAACTACTTACGTGGCACTTTTCCTCATACTTATAAAGTGAAAAATTTGTCACATTCTCCTGCATGATCCTCAGTTTTGAGGAACAGAGGAAAAGAAGGTGGCTTAGACCCGAGACTATGGCATAGGTTAATAACGTATTTTAATACCACACAACACCTGAATCAAAACAGGAAAATTGTCCTTCAATAAAGCCTTTGCCTTTTAGAATTAATTAGTCCTCCTAGCTGGGGAATAAAATTCAAAATGGCAGGCTTATAATGTGATCACGTTAAAAAAAACCTTAGTGAGCACTGTCTTTTAGATGTGACTTGGGGAAAAAACTGAATTTCCTGATTTCAAATGGCAAACTCTGCTATTATATACTTTGTCATTTCAAAGAGCATCTGTCATCACACAAAGACAAATATATTTCTCAAAAAAAACATCTGGTACTTTTAAAAACAAGCCTCAGGCCAGCTCTGCACAATAAATGAAAAATGTGCTATAGATAGTTATTTCACGTTGCTTTTCATTTAATCAGTGAGTGTGGAATGTTTGCATTAAATTAAGCGTCTCAAAAAATCAGCTCTCTCCAAGGCCTTGGAGAAGTTTAGAGGGTCTTTTTCTTTTAGTATATATTTCTCCATATAATAATAAATAATGATGAAGTAAATTTAGGTTATGTTAATCCTCTGGAGAGTAAGTTATTTGTTGGGATAACATTTGTTAGGGGTGGAGACTTAATGCTCAGTGACTCGTATTGTTCTTCTCTGATGGTTTGTGTTAAATGACTAAATCTATTTTCCATGAGAAAGTTTCTAATCCGACGGCTATCAATATTGACTCAGATCAGGCTCTAACAGTTTTTGTCATCTAATGCACACTTTAAAAAAATTAACATATGGGGACAATTCAGAGAAACATGTTAATTTAGAGGAATACTTTTACATCTCAAGGCAGAGGCCAGGAGCCAGCTTTTTTTTTTTTTTTTTTTCCCTACTGAAGCTCTTCAAGTCCCCAGCAGGATAGAAAATCTATAAGCATTCATCATACAGTCCTAGCTCAGTCAGAATTGATGGATGGAAGTTTAACATACTGGCTGCCAAATGAGATAAGAAACATTGCTCATCAGTGTTGAAATGTGTCCTCTTTCTAAAACTGGAGTGGTGCTGCCACTTTACCAAACATTTAAGGTCAATGAACCTCAGGGAAAAAAGAGGCTCAAAGAGGCTAAAGGGAGAGCAGTCAGTGCTTGGCCTCGCCAGGCCAATTTCAAAGTGCAGAGTTCCAATTGGTATGTTTAACATGATCTGTGCACTGTCATGAAGACATCCTGATAGTATAATATGATCCTGTGCATGCAGTTAGTTCATATGATTTCTCTGCTATGTGCTACACCTCAAGAGAAAGGAATCTAGGTATTGAACAAAGATAGTCACTGAATTTAGAAATCATTAGAAATAACAAGAGTGAACCTCAAGGTGAGGTAGGAAGGGTGCCTCTAGCTTCCCTAGAAGGGTTGTCATAATTTCTTGGTGTGGAGACAGGAAGTTTTCTAATTGTTCAAAGAAATCTCTGTAGGAGATTCTGATGGCTCCCAATCACCCTGTCCCCATTCCACTTAAGATCTTCTGCATCCTGTCCTTTTCTCCATGGAATATACGTTTGCTGATCAGTGCCATATGTGTTATGATGTACAAATGCTGCACAGTCATCTAAACAGCTGACAGCAACGTAAACCCCTTGGGCTCTTCAAAGAGACATCAAATATTTAATTTTCCTTCTATAATTCTCCCTGGTATAACTGCATTTATTCTACTTTTTCCGTTCCACCCTTATTAAAGTATCCTAGGGTGTGCCCTAAAGTGTTTTCACTTGTTTTATTTTCCTTCCTTGGCATTGCTTCAATTTTATACACAGTATGCATTTGGGAAGCTTTGTATCAAGGGCACTAAGATCTCATTTTGCTCTGCTTCAGGCACATGCAGATGTCTGTTTTGCATTCAAAGTTCCATTACAGTTTAGATCTTCGGAGCGTAAGGTAGAAAATCACCTAAACAAGCAACCCAAATACTTCTCAACTCAATTGCTAAATAAAATTTACCCCCAGGTAAGAGTCAGCTAGCTTACTAAGGAATCATGGAACTACTAGGTATTATACCCTAATGACAATTCAGAACTAAATTTAGAGGTATAGATACAACTTATGGGTCAAATGATAAAATATTAGTATTTCCATACAGCCTTTTCTCCATAGGGAACGATATAAAAACTTAGTTTCTTTGAAGGGATTAGGTAAAAAACTTTGCTGTGCTTAAAAATTGATGATATTTTTAATAATTTCTAGGATTGGACAAGTTGTAAGAGAAAGCAGGTGGCTACCTCGATGCTATGAGCTGACAAGTGCTGAAAGACCCATCTGACCAAAAGAGCTTCCCTTGGGACTTCCATGCAGGACTTGAAACACTTGGTCCTCTGTGGAAACAATTGGCTGAGGCCCAGACCAAACACCGGTCTTCACTGCAGTTCAGTTACGGAAAACAAACACTTGTAAAGCAACTACTACTTGTTGAGCACTGTGCTCAGGAGCTAACAGACCAGCAGAAGAAAAACATCAGAACAATTAGCAGTAGTTTCAACTTCTTAAAATGTAAGAAGAGCAATATTAGAATCATCACAGTGTCCTAGAGGCCCTAAAACTTGGGAGGGAAGAGAATGAAGGTCTCACAACAGAGATGATGCTTCAGTGGACCTTGAAGGTCAGTAGAATTTCTTCTGGGAAAGGGAAAAGGAAGAGCATTTATGGAAGAAAGCAGCATATGACCAAAGTAGAGAAGTATGAAAGATATGATATGTTCTGGAAAAAAAATTCCATGAAAAAAATCTCGAGAAATTGGACCTTCAATGCATGTAGAAGTATGGCTAAAAATGCAGCAAAAAAGTAGGATGTGACCAGCACACGAAGGCCCTTACCAGTCCAAGGAGTCTGGACTCTTTCCTATGGGGAATGCCTGAGAGGTATCAAGCAGTGAAGTGACATCTGAGGCCTGAATTTCAGAGAATAGAAAATGAAGCAGCAGAAAAACAATGGAGTTTATAAGTAAGAGGCAACTTAATAGCTAACTCTGCTTTAATGAGGAGGGGTGCTCTAAGCTTTCAGAGGATAGACTAAAGTAATTAGAGTTGACAATATGTGACAGAGACTACTCAGTTTTGAAGTGAGAGAGAAAAGGTAGCTTAAAACAGATCTTAAGCAAAGGGTGAAGCTTGAGCAATGCCATGGTAAACTAGAAGCAGCTAGTAAGCTGACTACAAGACAGTTTGGATAGGAGAAAGGTTGCCAAGAAGTCAAACTTTACTACTACGATTTAAACTTTATTACTTCGATTTCCTAAGCTTAGAGAAATCAACTTTTGCCATTACATTTGGATTAGTGTTAGTTCTAAGTTCAGGAAGGAGGAGGGGAAACATTTATTGTCCCTAAAATAGAAAATACACAAGTATTGTTTTACCAGAGAAATGCTATGATACGCTATGGTAATGTAGCTGTTATCAGATTAATCTTCATTCTGAGAATCACTATATAAACTGGATGAACTGAGAACACCAGTTCTTTGAAGTTTTCAGAGAATGATTATGGCAGCCAAAATGTGAAGAGCCAAGATTAAGGAGCAAAGGGAACCACAGAGAAGTGAGCCTGAAATCCTGTGCCCGTTTCCCTCAAAACATTTGCTGATTCTTCATTTATAGTATCACCACATACAACACACATACAACAGCTCTACCAAGGTAGAGCTCATGTAGCTGATCACTTAGAAAAGCTGAGGGTAGAAGCTCAGGAAGGACCACGGAAATGTTTTGCTTTTGAGGTCATGTAGTCTTGTGAATAGGATAATCAGAAACAGTAAACATTCGTTTATAAAGTAAATCAACTTTCAAGTAAAAGCAGATTATTAGGACCTGAACAAATGCAAACATCAACTAGGATTGTCAGATAATTCTGAGCTACTCTGTAATCCACAGTGTATCTTTATCCCTTTAAGTGATTCTTCACTGCTAATAAATGTGAAATATTTGGAAAAGAACACCCTTTGAAGTTTAGGCCAATCCTATTGATCTTCTCTCAGAAATGTACTTGCTATACAAACAGCTTTTTCAACTCCAAAGAAACCCCCAATAAAGTAAACATTTTACCTTGTTAAAAGAATTTTTTAAGTACTGATAATTAACATCTCTTCACATTTATATGAGATACTTCTACAGCAAATCTGTTACTTATCTTCTGCAAGTTTAAATTCAGGTTCAGATGCAGTTCAGGCAAATAAAATTATGTAAACAAGTTATAAAATAATTTAATTTCCTCATGTCATCTCCATGATGTAAACTTATCAAAATGACACTAGACCAAGGTTGAAGAGAGTAAACTAATCAAATTGAGTTGGAAAACTCTTTGTAGATATTTTCAAAATAAACTATGGAATAAATACTGCAATTTAATCTATGATGAAATAGTTGCATAGTGAATTTAATCCCCTACATGTTTGTTTATATATGTCTTACCAAAAAAAGATTTAAGTTTCAACAACCAAAAAAAACACCCAATATAACTCAAACTAAGGTTAGCAGATATTTGGTCCTGTCTAAAATGGCTGTAAGACATTCGGTTCACATCAAAAGATCCTTGAAATTTGGCCTGTCAAAAACATCCATGAGCACGTTTGACCCATGCCAAATGGTTTTGGACAGAACAAAGTATCAAGGTCATTTTGACATGGACCAAATGTCATAACATTTTGGACAGGACCAAATGTCCTGCAAGACAAAATAGAAATAGGTGTAAAAGCCAAAAAAAAAAAAAAAAAAAAATCAAATGTACGGATGTAAAACAGAGCCAGAACTAAAGATAACAGAATAATTTGTTACACAGCACTCTCTGCACTAATAAAATTAGGCCACACATTAGCTCTTAGCTTTCCAGCCGCTAGTTAGAAAAGGGAAAACTGATCGGTTTTGGAATTCACAGTGTTCCTAAGATAGAACCAAGTTGTTTGGAATAAAACACAACATATTCTGATACAAAGACTAGAAATATATGCTTTCCTTATTGTCTTCACGAACTGGATAGCATGTGCTACAAAGAATAACAGCATCCCCTATGTAATACACATAACGGATAATTCTGCATCTCACACAGCAGGCTAACAGGTCAAATAACCAACTGGACTTCATGTTTTTGTAAACTGACCAGTCATTTTGACATGATATATGCAAAATAGGATTGTGTATAGTGGAAAAATAACACTGTAGGTGGAATAAGGCAAACACAGATTCCAGTTCTGGCTCAGCCACTAACTAAATCTGTTACCTTAGGAAGTTGCTTCAATTTTCTGGGTTACAGTTTCTTAGTCTGTAAAATAACAGGACTAAGGTTCATTTCTAAGGTTCTTTCCAGCTCATAGTTTCTCTGTGTTTCCAAGAAAGAAACCATGTGATTTACAGCAAACTTGAGAGTAAGAGTAAAACACCTTTCACTCTCAAACGTCTGCAGTCATTTTGAAACAAAATGAAAAAAAAGTATTCTCTTTAAAATACAACACACTGTCCCCCTATGGCACTTGGTAAAACATGAACATATCTGAGACTCTTCTATGCCTATCATTTATAAATAGGTGTACCCATATTATTAACAATGATGTATGGGTCTTTATTGGCATCAACACCCAAGAACCAGCAACTTTTCAGTTACAGGTGGGGTTTCCACCCCTCGAAGACCGGTTGATCCTGAGCTCCCTGATTTGGGGCAAGAACTTAAAGTGAAACTGCTATGAAAAATCAGCTAATATTTTATGAACACAGACTACGTAAAATACATTATTCTGGGCATTGTGAGAAACAAACAGGCGTTAAGCAACACTGGGAACTTCAAAGTCTTCTAGTATTACCTCTTTCACTTGACACTGGCAGGATATTTTTTTAATTATTCATTTGATCTTTTAAAATTCATTTTTTATTGAGGTAACACTGGTTTATAATATTATATAAGTTTCACATGTACAACATTATATTTCTACTTCTGCACACCCTACAGCGTGCTCACCACCAAAAATTTAGTTTCCATCTGTCACCTTACAGTTGATCTCCTTTACCATTTCACTCTCCCCATGCCCCTTTTCCTCTGATAACCACTACTCTGTTTCTATGTGTTTTTCTTTGGTTTGTGCATCTGTTTAGTTTTCTTTTTTCCATATAGAAATAAAATCTTACGGTATTTATTTTTCTCAGTCTGACTAATTTTACGTAACATAATGCCCTCAAGGTCCATCCATGTTGTTGCAAATGGCAAGATTTCGTCTTTTTTATGGCTGAGTAGTATTTTGTTGTGTGTGTGTATATATATATATATATATATATATATATATATATACATATACCACATCTTCTTTACCCTTTTATCTGTTGATGGGCACTTAAGTTGTTTCCATACCTTTGCTATTGTAATAATGCTGCAATGAACATGGGGGTGAATGTGTCCTTTTGGATTAGTGTTTTCCTATTATTAGGATAAATACCCAGAAGTGAAATTGCTAGACTGTAGGTTAGTTGTATTCTTCATTTTTTGAGGAACCTCCGTACTGTTTTCCATAATGGCTACATGAACTTACACTGCCACCAACAGTTCAGCAGGGTTCCCTTTTCTCCACATCCTCGCCAACCTTCGTTATTTCTTGCTTTTTTGATAATAGCCATTCCAACAGGTATGAGGTGATATCTCATTCATTACACTGTTCATTTAACATAGTGCTACCCTTTTTAACCTTCATTAAACAGTGAATACATCTCCAAAATAAAAATTAATGCCAAATGAAAATCTAATAATTTCATTTGCTTTTTTTTTTTTAACTGAAAAAGATAAAATAAAGGAAACCCTTTTTCATCTGTGTAACGTTTGTCTGAGTCCTTTGGATTTTTAATCCCATAGACTACACTGCAACTACATTATAACTGCTTGAGAAAACATTGTCAGATGGTCAGTCTAAATATTTGACATGGGAGAAACATATTACCTTGCATATAAAACCTCTATCTTATTTTATTTCAAGTATGGAAAAAGGGGAAAACATGGAATGTTTCATAGCTAGTATTCCTATAGTGGATGTAATCCATGGGCAAAGATTCTAGAAAGGAAGAAGCTGGACTACAGGCACCCAAAAGGAGACCCTCTGTATCCTACAGATGTGACTTAAGAGCACCTATTCCTAATACATGTCCTGGTACTCCTAATCCCTCTTAGCCTTCACCTCTAGCTCAAGGTACTGGCCCTTTAGTTCTTGGAATCTGAAGAGATAGGGGAAGGAAATATTCAGCTACAAACGAGATGAAAATGCTTCTGTTTATTCTTCATAGTCAGTTTATTCTTGTACAGTGCTAGTCAATATTCAACTTCTGGGCCCAACTTTAAATCCCCTATTTCCTGTATGCTACCCTTTTACCTCCGGGTGTATGCCTTTGTCATTTTATTCATCATTTCCCTCAACTTTGGCCTTTGGGTTGGCTTTCCTATCTCGTACCAAATTCCCTTATTTGGACAAAGTTTCTCCTACATTGCTGGACCACTTACTATAAGAGTAAAAAACTGGAATTTTTCTAGCAAACAGAACAATTATCAGTTTTTACATGCAACTGGTCATAGTGATGCCCTGTAAAAAATCTGCTAAAGTTCAAAGTTGTCTAATAAATTGGTTGAGTGAAATGAAGGTAGGTATCTAGCCTACAAACAAAAAAAATGAATAGAAGAAAACATAGACTGAAAATCTGCTGTCACCAAAGAAGAAATGTTTCCATTATAAGACATTTACATACCGTTGAGGCATTATGGTGTATGTGATTATGAATACGGACTCTTGTTCACCAATTACTATAAGTGAAACTCTAGGTAAAGTTACTTAACTTCTCTGAGCCTCAGTTTTCTCATTTATAAAATGTGAAATATAATTGTACCTTTTTCATAGGATTGGTGGGATACATAAATTAAGTCATATTTAAAGTACACTACCCAGCTAAGTAAATGCTGATTATTGTACCTCATCTGCCAGATATACCTATTTTTCTAAGACAGCTAAACTCCTTTTCACCTTTCAAATTTTCTATTCCTTTTACATACCATCCCTTAATAAAAATGAGATCCACTCCACATTATAAGCACTAGCATCTTATTCATATAATATTGGTAAGGTGAACTTTATATTTCTTCTGGACTAAAACTGCAGCAAATAATTTATATTGATTCACGTGATGTTGAGTCTGCATTTTTTGGGGGAGGGGCAGTGATTTGGGGTTTAAATAGAGAAAAGAAGAAGGAAGAAAGGAAGTTTATATGAATTGCTCTTAGAGTAGGATTACATACATTTACCCGTGCTCAAAATTCATTGTGTAGTTTCAAGTGACCAGTCAGACACCTAGTCGAGAAACAATTTCTCATTTCTAAAATGTACTTAGTACAGGACTCCACCAGACAAACCTGAATCCAAATATGATCTCCATCACTTACCAGACCTTAGGAAAATCACATAGCTTTCCTGAGTATCTATTTCCACATATGCAATTAAAGATAGTAGTTATTCTTATGAAGTGGTTGTGAGCATTATAAGTAAACACCTGATATCCACACCTGGCATTTGATAAACACTAGCTCCCTTTCCACAATATACAAATTATGAAAATAAACTAAAATACAAAACAGGTAGATGAAGATCCTCCAACCAGATAGAAATGTACCTTAAACATAACTTCTTTACGTTTTGATTATTATCTACTCTGTGCAAATTAGTAAAACATTTAGTCTTACGTTACTGTTTAACTCTATTAGGACTTGCTTTATGGCCTATTATTTTCTGATATCTTTGTCTGCATGATCTATAAGTCATTTTTGTTAAAATCTCCACCATGATGGTGATTTGTCAATTTGTTCTAGTAATTCTGTCAACTTTTGCTTTATATATTTGGGGGCTTTGTTATTGGGTTTATATGAATTTGGAATGGTTACATTTTCTGGGTAAAATAAGCTTATCATTATTATGTAGTGATCTAGTTTTTCTCTAACAATTCTTGTTTTCTTAAAGACAATTTTTCCCTGATGTCATTATAACAGCATCACCTTTCTCTGCTTAATATATATACTTGGTATACTTTTTGCTGTCTTTTACTTTCAACCTTTCTAAGGCCATTAGGCTTTAGGTATCTCCAATATACATGAGATAGCTAGATTTTTTAAAATCCATTAAAACAATATTGCCTTATTAATGAGGTTAGTCCATTTACTTCTACTATAATTATTAATGTTTACATTTATTTCTACTATCCTATTCCATAAATTTCATTTCCCTCTTTTCCTCTATTTTTATTCCCTATTGATTTCTGTTATATTGGTTGAGGTTTTTGTCTCCTTTCTTAGTTTGGAAGCTGCATACACATATTTTTAAAAAATAGGGTAACCACTAAAACAAATAACAGTTTATTGGATAAATTCACACACCATAAAAATCACCCATTTCAGATGTATAATTCAATGACTATCAGAGTTGTGCAACCATCACAACAATCTAAGTTTAGCACATTTCTATCACCTCGTAAGAAACCCTGTCCCCGTTAGCAGTCACATCCCATCCTTCAGAGGCCCTAGTCCTGGTCAACCACTAGTCTATGTTCTTTTAAAATTTGCCTATTCTTGACATTTTCAAACAAATAGAAATATCCAATATGCGGTCTTTTGTGACAGGTTTCTTTTACTCAACACAACGTTTGGCTCAGCATAATGAAAAAGTTCATCCATATTGTAGCCTGTATCAGTACTTCATTCCTTTTCATGCCCCAATAATATTCCATCATATGGGTATAAAATATCCATTCATTACTTGATGGACATTTAGATTGTTTCTACTTTTTGACTATCATGAATAATGCTTCTAGGAACATTTATGTACAAGTTTTTGTGTAGACATGTCTATTTCTCTTATGTTTATGCCTACAAGTGTAATTGCTGGGTAATATACAAATACAGTAGTTAACATTTTGCAGAACAGAAGAATTGTTTTCCAAAGGGGTTACAACATTTTTCCAATTTCACAGCAACATATGAAGGGTCTAATTTCTCAGTCTTTCCAACTGATTCTTGTCATTATAACAATTGAAGTGGGCTGAAGTTGTATCTCATTGAGTTTTAATTTGCATTGCCCTATGGTTAATGATGCTGATCATCTCTTATGTGTTTATTGGCTATATATATTTTTTTCATTAGAGAGATGTCTATACAGATGCTTTGTCCATTCTTAATTGGATAGTCTTTTACATTGAGTTCTAAGAATTCTACATATTCTGGATACAAGTCCCATTTTAGCTATTTGATAGACCAGTATTTTCTTTTATTCAGTGGGTTGTCTTCTTGTTATCTTAATGGTGTCCCCTGGGGCACAAAAGTTTTAATTTTGATGATGTCCAAGTTATCTTCTTGTTACTTGTACATTTCTTGACATAATTACAAAACCATTGCCTAATCCTAAATCATGAAAATTTACTCTGAAGTTTTTTAAGAGTTTTATAGTTTTAGCTCTTACATTTAGGTCCACAGTCCATTTTGAGTCATTTCTGTGTATGGTGTGAGGTAGAGGTCCAACTTAATTCTTTATATATGGATATCCAGCTGTTCTCACTCATTTTTTGAAAGATTTTTATTTCCCCATTGAACTCTTGCAGCACACTTGTTGAAAAAAATTAACTGAAATGTGTGGATTTATTTCTAGACTCTAAATTCTATTCCATTCATCTATATGTCTCACTTTATACCAGTACCACACTGCCTTCATTACTGTAGTTTCACTCTAAGGTTTAAAATTGGGAAGTATGGATCTTCCAATTTTATTCTGCTATTTTAAAATTGTTTTGGCTATTCAAAGTCCCTTGTTTTCTACATGAAATTTATAATGATCTTGTCAATTTTCCAGAAAAGAAGCCAGCTAGATAGGGATTATGTTCTATCTATTGATTCATTTAGGAAGGGTAGTAGGTGAATGATGATCACTAAAGAATATGTCCGAGGTCTAGCCCCAGAATCTGTGAATGAGATTTTACTTGGAAGAAAAGGATATTTACAGATGGAATTAAGGGTCTTGAGATAAGATCGTCCTGGATTATCCAAGTGGACCCTTAATACAATTACAAGCACTCTTTATAAGACATAGAAAAGAAGACACAGCCATTGAAAGTGAAGGACATATGAAGATGTAGACAGACATGAGAGTTACACAACCACAAGCCAAGAGTTGCCTGGAGCCACCAGAAGCTGGACGAGGCATAGAAGGATTGTCCTCTACAGACTTCAGAGGGAATGCTGCCCTGTCAACATCTCGATTTTGGATTACTGTCCTCTAAAATTGTGAGAGAATACATTTCTGTAGTTTTAAGCCACGACGTTTGTGGTAATTTGTATCCTCAGCCATAGGAAACTAAGCCAGAGAATATTGCAATCTTAACAGTATTAAGTCTTCCTATTCATGAATATGGAATGTCTTTCCATTTATTTACCTTTCTTCTTTAACTTCTTTCAATGTTTTGTAGCAGTTTTCACTTTACAAGACTTGCATTTCTTTTGTTAAATTTAAATCTCAGGTATATTATTCTTTTGGATGCTGATGTAAATTGAATTATTTTCTTAAGTTATTGTGCATATAAGTACATCCAATTTTTGTATATTGATTTTGTATCTTGCAACCTCACTGAACTTGTGTTCATTCTTAGAGTATTCTTCTAATTCCCTAGAATTGTTTAAATATAAGATCATGTTATCTGTTCATAAAGAGAATTTTTTCTTTTCCTATCTAGATATCTTTTGTTACTTTTCTTGCCTAAGTGCTTTGGATAGAACATCCAGTACAGTGTTTGACAGAAGTGGAGAGAGTGCACATTCTTGTCTTATTCCTGATCTTCAGATGACAGCTTTCTGGTTTTCACCATCAAGTGTGATGTTAACTGTGTTTTTCATAGGTACCTTTTATAAATTAAAGGAAGTTTCCCTTCTCTTAGTTTGCTGTGTGCATTTATCATGCAAGAGTATTTGGTTTATCAAATGCTTTTTCTGTGTCTACTGAGACGATCATGTGATTTTTGTACTGTATTCTATTAATAAGGTCTATTTTAAAATTTATTTTTGGTGCTAAATTCCTGGAATAAATTCTACTTGGCCTGGCTGTAAAATCCTTGTTCTTTTTGTATATTGTTGGATTCAGTTTGGTAACACTTTGTTGAGGATTTTGCTTCTCTATAGGAAATATTGATCTATTATTTCCTTTTCTCATGAGGTCTTGTCTGGTTTTGGTATTAGGTTAACACTGGCCACACAGACAAAATCGGGAAATATGACTTCCTCTTCCACTTTTTGAAAGAGCTTGTGGGGGATTGGTATTACTTGTTTAAAAGTTTGGTAGAATTCACCTGTGAAGCCATTTAGAGACCTAGGCTTTTCATTAGGTAAAACTTTTAAATGATCAATCTCTTTACTTAAAGGTATAGTCAGATTTTCTACTTCTTGGTTTAGTTTCAGTAGTTTGTCTTTCTAGAAATTTGTACATTTCATCTGTGTTATCTCATTTGTTGATGTTCAATTGTTCATAGTATTCTTTATAATTAAAAATAAATTCTGTAAGGTGGTAGTGAACTCCCTTCTTTTCTTCCTGATTTTAGTAATTTGATTTTTCTCTCTCTTTTCTTTTTCTGTAGGCCAAGTAATGATTTATCAATGTATTTATCTTTTCAAAGAACCAACTCTTGGTTTTATTGATTTTTTCTTTTCCATTTTATTTATTTCCACTCTACTATTTTTAATTTCCTTCTTCTTGCTGTGGGTATAGTTTGCTCTTTTTTTTTTCCAATTTCTTAATGTGGAAAGTTATTTTTCTATCTTTCTTTATTTTAAATAAAGGCTTTTATAGATAAATTTTCCTCTAACCACTTCTTTAGCTGCCTGTTTGTCCTAGAACAAATTCCACATACCTCAAATGGTTGTTTTTCATGATTTTCACCAAGTATCACTGTTTCACTAGTGTCCACAGAGAGCCTCAAACCACCATTCCTGAAGGGCTTTGTCATTTTTATAGCAATAACTATAAGCCAGGAAATATGGTTTAGTTATCGAGATGAATGCTAATTAATCAAGTGTAAAGAAAGGAATATCACAATTACATACTACTAAGATTGCATCTTGACTAACATAGTTTTGTCTAAGGGAGTGTGAGCTTGTTTATCAGAACTATGGCTCCTAGTCAACTTCTAGACGCTTATTCAAATCATTTTTACTGCTGAAGTCTGAATATGCCACTTTGGGTTTAGCCATGTGAAAGAATTCACACAGTAAGAGCAGAAGTTTGTACTTCTTCATTTTTCATCCCCAAACTATATCTTGTCTAAGTATCTCTAAAAGCAGATTATATCACTGGAAATACTGCCTTTACCACGTAATTGAATCTGTTAGGTTACAGCTGAAAAAAAATGAAAGAATAACTAATTGCTTTATTTCACTTCCCTCTTCTATGCTTCAATTTTAGGATAGAGTAGACACTAGCTAGTAGCTTGAGAAGATGGATAAATAAAAGTGGACAAAGTTAAGATAAGAGTGGCTCATTACTGAAGAAAGATTCTAGAGGAGGAAAATCAGGATAAAATCATGGCATCAGTAACAACATCAACTCAAAACAAGATTTTCAAATGGGAGTGAGCCCTTTTGCATACTCTTGAACTAAAAAATCAGTAAATTTAATAATCTGTAAGAAGTGAGATGATAAACTAGAATTTGGAGGTTGAACAAACATAACTGTTTCAATAGTTGGTGGTGAAAATGTTACAGAGAGTCCATTTGAGATAAATAAAAGGATTCAAGGACAGCAGTGAAGATATGGCTAAGCTTAAAATAATATGAATTTGCTTGACATTCATTCATATGTTTTTGTCACACTGTCCAGTATTATACAGCAACCCAGAAGTAGAGACAGATGAAGAAGTGTTGGAGATGTTCCTGAGTGCCTGGCTAGAGTTCCAAGAAAAAAGCAACCCTGGATTGACTGGCTGTGGATAATAAAGCAAGAAGAACAAACGGGAGCTGATGCTGAGATCACAGAGGCACCAAAGGCTACGGATCAGGGGCAGAGGCAGGAGCATGTTGCTTGGAAGTGAGTACGCAAATATTTGGACCAATGATAGAGAATTTAGAGGAATGAAACAGGATTCAAAAGGTGTTTTTTTCTGAAGATGGCTAGAAGTAGAGTAAAGCTGATGATAACTGGAATTGGTGGTTTTGTACCCCTTCTCAGATTCAGTGGCCTAATTCTAAATAATTCACCCTCCTTGCAGACCACCAGTGACATTGCTGGTGCCCTTGTCTAGTTCTCAGAGGAGGATTGAGTCAGATTTTAAAACATCCTGCTTAAACTGTCCTCATTTCCCACATGCTGAGCTCATCTGTGTCAAGTCATTTCTGGGTTTCAGTACAATGCCACATGGCCTGCTTTCTGCATAGCCAGACAAAGCAACATAAAAGTGAAGAAAATCAACTTGCTATGGGGAAACTCTGACCAAGGGGAAGTGCAAGTCAAAAGATGCTAGGCAGATACTTTTCCCTTTCTTCGTCCCTTTGGTCAATATTTTCAATTATGGCCTTTCCCCTACAGTCACTGAAAAAATTCTTACATGCCAGAACACACCTACTGAGCTCCCCACTATTTTTTCTACAGCTGGTTGAAAAGGGTGGCTAGTGAGATAACCCGTTATATTTCATTGCTTTACATCTCTCCTTGTTTTACTACCATTTTTCACCATATCATTGACCTTAAACTTGTACTTCCTCAATAAAGATTTATGATCCTTGCCTTAGGCCCTGGTTTCTAAAGAACTTAGGTTAAGTCATGAAGTTTTAATGAGGGAAATATCATCATAAATGTGGATAGAATCAAAGTGTAGAAGGATTCTATTAATCAAATAGAAATTCTATTAATCAAATTCTCAAGGTAGAAGAAATGGACTTGGGGAAACAAAATGACTTAGAGATGGTCATAGAGCAACAACAGCTCTCAGAACAAATGAGGTGACATGGAAATATGGTATTGAGTGTTTGGAAGAGAAGCTGAAAAAGCCGTGATCTCAGAGACAGTGAGTTGAAATGGTCTTAGAAAAGAAAGTGCAATCACAGTTTGAAGACATTTACAATAACTGCAGTATTATGCGACATGGGAAATTACCCAAAAGAACATACACATTCACACATACAAATGTCTTTAAAAAGATTTATCAGATAAAAATGTTATTGTTGTACTTTTTATTTAATATTTTAAAATATCAATTTTCAATAATTTGTGATTCATCAAACATTTACTTGGGTCTGTTGTGGGCCACTTACTCTTTTAATGTGCTCAGGATAAATAGGTAAATGAAATGTCTCCCCAAACCTTCCCTACAGAGCTTATATTCTAAGAGTGGAAGCTGAAAATAGACAAAAAATACTAAATTCTGTATATTAAAGGTAATAAGTGCTATGGGAAAAACAGAGCTAGATAAGGAATGTCAGGATCCTTGAGAGGTAGTGAAGGGATAGAAATTTATAACTGTAAATTTAAAAATATTTCAAAAGGTGAAGGCATGAGGCATGTGGATATTGAAGGGATAAAAGTTATAGGCAGAAAACACAGTTCATGCGAAGGCCTGAAGCAGGAGTGAGTCATTACAAGCACTATGGCTGTTACTTTAAGGAAACTTGGGAGCCACCATAAAGTTTAGAGAAGGGCCATAGAGTAATTTCTACTTCATCAAGATCACTCTAGATGTGTGCTGAAAAAAGACAAAGGGATTTTAAAGTAATTTCTACTTCATCAAGATCACTCTAGATGTGTGCTGAAAAAAGACAAAGGGATTTTAAAGGCCATAGTCAGAAGAAGGCAGCCTAGGAAGCAATACCAGTAGCATCGTTGAAACACAGCACTGGTTCAGGCCATGGCGTTAGAAGGGGTGGTGCTGGAGAAGAAACTGAATTCTATACATGTTGCAGATAGGTCCTGTGGGATGACCTGATTGATTCAAAGTGGGGTGAGAGAAATGACTCCAAAATTTTAAGTCTGAACAACCGGAAAGATAGAGTTGCCATTAACTGGATGGGTTAGACTCTGGTTGGAGCAGGTTTCAGAGGAAAGATGAAAGTTGGTTTTGAACATTTTCAGTTTGATATGTCTTTTGACATATATGTGAGTTTGATATGTCTTTTGGACATAAGTGAGGATATAAAGAGGGAGTTAGGTGTATATGTCTAGAGCAGAGATCAGCAAACCAAAGAGTAAGTATTTTATCAGACTTTGTGGGCCAGATGTTATGTCACAACCACTCTGCCATTGGGCAGCCACAGACAATATGCAGAAGAGTGGGCGTGGTTGTGTTCCAATAAAAATTTACACAAACAGGCTGTAGCTACATTTGGCCTGAGGGCCATAATTTGCCAACTCATGGTCTAGAGTTTGGGAGAGAGGTCTGAATTAGAGAAACACAGTTGGGAATTATCAGCATTTAATTATTTCTAAGGCTATGCTATTTCGATAGAATTACTTCTGCATTTGATATTTGTGTTTTCCCCTTGTTGGAAATAGTAATTGCACTTTCTAAACTATATGTATTTTTTCTTCAAAAAGGAGTCTGCAAGGAACTACGAACATGCCAATTTGGTTCAATAAAAAGAAAAATCTGAATTAAAAACTTTAAGAATGCAAATGATCACTAAATTCAAATTTAGTATACAACTTGTTAAATATTTAGTCAACTTGCAATAGGCACTTGAAATTGAATATTTGAGGAAGCCTTTGTTATTCAACTTAGCCGATCCACAGGCACATTAATATATAATGAAACATATTTTCATACATCATACTCAAAATAAATGGAAAATACCCTAGGCACAGTGAAAAAAAATTATGACTTGAACCAAAAAGAAATTGTCACCTGTGAACTAATTCTTCAAGGCAATCCTGATTTCATAGCCAAAGATGTTTCAGAAATAAAGAAAAAAGCTTTAGGACAAAAGACCAACATAACCCTAATGACAAAGAAGAATTTGCTTGAGTCAACAGGATGTTTAACAAACACAAGATACATTCTTTCCTAATTACTTAGCAAAGAGCAAAGTGCTACTAAAAATATGCACTTAGGTACAGAAAAAGCACCAAATCTCAGTAACTGATATTAAAATGATACAGAAACACAGTATTACAAAAACTGGGAGAAGGCTAAAATATTTCTTTCTGGTTTAAGTTTGGATTTAACAATGCCAGAGCGAGTGGGAGCTGCGGAAGGGACTGCTTTTACAATAAGTCATTTTATTTTATTAGGGTTTAATTTTTTTATTTTTTAAAAATTTCTGGCTGCACTGTGCGGCACAAAGGATCTTAGTTCCCCAATCAGGGATCATCAAACCCGTGCCCCCTGCAATGGAAGTGCAGGGTCTTAATCACTGGACTGCCACGGAAGTCCCATAAGTAAGTCATTTTAGAAGAGAATAGCAGTGTTTCTCAACCTTTTTATTATTATTGTCTGCCCTATGGAGTCTTTAGACGTTTTCTTCCTAATTGTAACCCCCTATGAAATTTTAATACATTAACTGCATTGTATACATGTCTATGTACAGATATATAGCATGCAAATCATTTGGAGAGCTACAAGCCAGTTTATTATCTAAGATTTTGCCTCCCAAAGAACGAATGCTCTCCCCAGCCCATTAGGGGTAATACTGCCCCCTTGAGAATAACCACCTTAAAGGATGGACTATCCTCCTATCAAATTTACATGCTTCACAGCCGGCCCTGAAATGCTGTGGTTGAGGGGGGATGGGTGACAAAAAGGTGATGGAGGGCTGGATTACCAGAGTATGGCTAAGGAAATGAGGTTATTTTCCCTTGCTTTTGCTGTATTTATTCCCTTCCCTCATCCTCATCATTGTTTGGCTAAAACCTAGTTTGACTGTGAAGCACAGACATAGATAAAAACGAAATAAGAAATTAAAAGAAAACACTCTTAACTAGGCATCTCAGTTTTAGGGCAATATGGATGGGGGGAAAATGGGTACCAATTATAAAGTGAAAATTTCAGAAGAAATATACTCATAATTCATACAATTAAGATCCCGTATCAAGAGCAAGTTAAATGTTACTTCCACTTCATAAAGTTTAATCATCTACTGAGATGCTTTGATAGCCAAGATCAGTGCGAGTTATAGAATTATTGTCAGTCTGGTTTCATGAGATAATTTGATTGTCCTGGTATCTCGGTTTCCAGGCCTCAAGCCAATCTTGAAATGGGATTTTGAGACAGAAAAACCACTGCAGGAACCTGGTAGAAAAACGGTCTTTGATATCTCTAGTTAAATTATGATTATCTTGAAGTCATGAAGCATTCTTTCTTTGCAGAAAAGAGTGGGTATGAAAGCAATAATTTTAAGGTAAGTTTGTAGCTTCCTGACTGAGGCCCTTCTCTGTCTTTCCACATTGTGTTTGGGGAAGAGAAAGAGACACAAACGTGGGAGGCCCATTTCCCCGGGCTGAAGATGGCAGCATGACTCATAGGATCTAGGCAAACCCTGTGAGTGAATTCTAAGAGAGAGAAATGAGTAACACTCGGATTTTGTTTTTAAAAATATAAGTTGTTGCCAGCTCCATGGTAAATCCTAATTACTAAATTCTATGTCCCATTTACATCCTGTGGCCGGCTAGAATTTCTATGTGTGCTCTATAATATTTAGTGTTATGTGATCAAACTTGTTTATGTGGAAAACTGTTTTAATGAAAATTAAAAAGGTGTTTTGGGTGTCAGATTTTTATTCCAATAACTTTGTGAACACCCAAAGAAGTTTCCTCAGAAAGTCATCATACCAAGAGAAAGCTGCATAACTTATTTGTCCAGAAGTAGAGGGGTTGCAAAATGACTACAATAACATATTAATGTGACATAATGAAGCTAGAAGAAATTCCTGATGGTAATGCAGAGGGAAATTTTCCCCATTACCCATCAGTCACAGTGTGGTATGGGACTTCTTTGGAACTCTTAGGAAACATTGTCATACATCCAAATGATGTTCATTGCTATTAAAAACAAAAAAGTGAGTAACTGATAACAATTGTGAATAGTAGCTTTGAACTAAGCTTTGAACTAAGTCAATGCTTAGATAACTTTAAATTTCCCTGACAGGCAGATGGTTAAAGCTACATTCCCATAAAACAGTTTCAGGCTACTGGTTCATTGACCCAAGCACCCATCCATGGCCTATTTATCCTTCTATCCTTCTAAGAAACAATGACTCATTCCCTACAAGAGAAAATCCAAGCCACTCCTTGTATTAAAAGAGGAGATACTTCCCAACCCGAACCCCATTTAACCTTAAAAGGGAATCTCCATTGGAGCCTAAGCTATGCCCAGTGTCAGCTTGTCTACACATGTGGTGCACTCTGGTAGGACAGCCTGCTGGGAATCAACTTGTTTCATCCAGGTGCCCTAAAGGGATTTCCTCCCAAGGGAAGGGTGTGTCAGGCACAGAAATTGACCCAATAACAATATCTCAATTGTGACTGCATCCTAGTATCTTTTAGCCTTATTCATAGTCTGGAATCACTTCTGAGCATTAGGAGAGATGAGGCTGAAAGTAAAAATGGAAGGAATGTTGTTTACTGGTAATTTTATGAAGCACTGAGGTACAAGGAGGCACTGTACTTATTTCCATTAGGCCAAAGAACAAAAATTCACTTTGAATATCCTGGGTTTAACGTATATTAAGTATTTAATAAGTGTAGAAATAAATGATGAAATTAATGTATAATTTCATAAAACATACTGGTAAATCCATATGAATACATGTTGAAAGGCTAGTAGCTTCAAAAAAAAATTTCCCTCCCAAAAAATATAATATTTTGGAGCTTCCCTGGTGGCTGAGAGGGGTGGTTGAGAGTCTGCCTGCCGATGCAGGGGACGCGGGTTCGTGCCCCGGTCCGGGAGGATCCCGCATGCCGCGGAGCGACTGGGCCCGTGAGCCATAGCCGCTGAGCCTGCGCGTCCGGAGCCTGTGCTCCTCAACGGGAGAGGCCACAACAGTGAGAGGGCCGCGTACCGCAAAAATAAATAAATAAATAATAAAAATTAATATTTTGATATTTCATAAGCAAGCACCAACATAAGATAAAAGTCTCCATGCATGTTTTAAACCACCAACGACTTTTCTCTTAACACATTATGATTTTGGTTAGGTTCAAATGCAGTATTTTGATAAAGACCCATAACATTAGTATGAACGTTCCACTCAGAAGTAGCTTAAAGAATTATCTTTCTCTTTGAATTTCCAATTTGTCTTGTTTTAGATGGAAAGCGCCATAAATTTAACCTTTCTCGTAGTCCTTCAAGGCATTCACTTTAAATATTGTCTATTCAGAATATGAAAGTCAAAAGTATTTCCAAACCAGTAAGTGACAAAAAAATCTCAACCGAAATTAGAAAATTCGGAGCAAAACAAACACTTAAAGTGAAATATAAGTTTATACTCAATAGAAATTCAATGTTTAAAGAGGGTTGGAGATTTCTTGTTTTAATATTATCTCTGTTCCCTCTGCACAACTTTTTTTTTTTTCCTGGTGGTAAGAGGGAGGGGGCTTTCTATATTTAGTTACAGGGCTGGAGCTTCGAATTACATGCTATATGTATTTAATCAATTTTAAGCTTATATTCATTTTCTCTGTCTTCCAAAATTCAAGTGAATCCTGAGTACATTTCTAAATACTCAAATAAATATACTCTATTCTATTCCTGTTAAGTTTTATTGCATACACACAATGGTTTAGTGTATGCTTGGATAATAAGCATGGTTATCTCAAAAAAATCATTGATACTTATTTGTTTTCTAGAGAGACTGTATCTTTAATGATAACTTTTAAAAAATTAATTAATTTATTTACTTTTCCTGCATGCCGGCTTTCTCTAGTTGCAGCGAGCGGGGGCTACTCTTCATTGTGGTGTGTGGGTTTCTCATTGCAGTGGCTTCTCTTGTTGCACAGCAGGGGTTCTAGGTACGCGCGCTTCAGTAGTTGTGGCATGTGGGCTCAGTAGTTGTGGCTCACAAGGTCTAGAGTGCAGGCTCAGTAGTTGTGGTGCACAGGTTTAGTTGCTCGGTGGCATGTAGGATCTTCCCAGAACAGGGCTCGAACCCGTGTCCCCTGCATTGGCAGGCAGTTTCTTAACCACTGTGCTACCAGGGAAGTCCCTAATTATAACTTTTAAGAGTCTAAGAATATAGTATCAATACTGAAACCCACCTGGAAGGAAAAATTAGCTCAGTATGAAGTAGTCTGCATCAAAATTACTCTTAATGGAATTAATGATTATTCATCATATGCCATTATAATAATCAATTATTTTAGAAGTCACCTAATGTCCTAAGGAAGGCCATCAAATATATAATTTCTGGTCTGCTATCTAACTATTACAGAAGGTAAACTTAACAGGGCCTGTTAACATGGGATTTAAATTTTTATTTATGATCAAATATGTGTTTCTATATTGGAGTTAGATACTAGGATCTTTAAAATGCCATATGGTTATGATTGAAATTAGTAACTGTATTTAGTATGACATAAGCATGACTCAGGAGCCCTCACACAATAGCTACTTTGTCAGTGGCTTCAATGTTTTCATTACAAAGTGTCTACCATTTATGATGAAATGGTATATACTAAGTTACCTTATGGCTAGAAATGCATTTATTTTCTGTTAGAGTAGGCAAATCTCTTCTGTAGCAAAATATTATTCTTTATATAATCCTAGTAAAAGTCAACTAAAATAAATAGGATCTACTTCAAGGCATCTAAGACTAATGTAAATATTCTGCAGTGACCAAAAAGGTAATTATATGACTTTGCCAATAAATCAAACACCTGCTAGATTCTTATCTGAATTTTTCAATTTAAAACACTATACTGTACATAATATTTTGGAAGCTGAAACACCAGATAGTCCAACTCATGAGATTTATTTATCTTCCAAGTGACAGAACTCGAGTCAAACATATTAGAAATAATACTATGAAATATCAGTTTAAAGAAATGCTGTGTTCTTTATTGCTGCTTTCTTGTCCTGACAGATTACTTCAGTAGCTATTAAACTAAAAGTATTCCCACTGCTAAAAAAAATGCTCCATGATTATTATAATTAATAATTATAATTTTAATAATTATGTTAATCATTTCAAATTATACTCTGGTAAATGGTCTAGAAAATAGTTGTTTCCCAGAACTTAAAACACTGTTCAGCAGAAAGTCTTGAGTGCTGATATGTACAGGAGTATTTATAAATACTGTTCCTGCAGAGTTGATTCACAACTGTATTTCTTCAGAGCAAATAATGTTTGCTCTATAGCTCCAATCTTTTCCTTGAGGTTCTCTTTTGAGCTTCATGTTACCCTTTGGTGAATTTTCCAAGGATAAGGAGGAGAATCTAGTACCAGAAATATATGTTGCCTCGAAGAGATACTCAAATAGATCTTCCACCAGGCACGTCCTCATCTGAAATACCTTGTCTGCTATTAAGCGTTACTGAGTAGTAAACTCCAGCACAAGGGTTTCTGGGAATAGGAAGTAAAGGCCCTACAAGACAGACTAAGAGGTTTTTGCTTCTGGCTTACTTCATTCCCAGTTGTGGTAGAAAGTCAGAGAGACTTCCTGAATCTGTTTTGTAATCTTTAAAAATCTGTTGTTAGGACACTGTTGATATTTTTCCTCATGCTATTTGAACCTTTGTCTTGTACACTTTCATAAAATTCAACCATGTTTCCTCTTCATTCACTCACTCACTCACTCATTTATTTTACCTCTGACCGAAAGGAACTCAATCTCATCTCCCCATTTTCCCTGCAATCTCTCTCAGTAGCCCCACCATGCTTTTAAGAAGTTAGGAGAATAAGTAGATGACACTCTAAGTCTCTCGATTCAGTCCCAACTTGTCAGATCCAACCACAAACCATGTGTCTTAAGGCAGCGTTCAGTTTTAGTCACTTTCAGGAAGCAATTCTGAGAATTAGCACTGTAAGGCTTAAGAAATGTTCATTGTTTTTGATGCTTCAGTTAAGCGATCCTCAGAACTGAAACTGAGTCATCTATAAAAATTCAGGTTTTACAGCCAGGGTGCCACATCTGTCTCATCTGTACCCTATTAGGCATTTCTCCTGCCACACTCAAGGTTATGTTCTCACCTATCACTAAGACAGTCAGACTTTAATGTGCATAGAGCCACCTGGGGAACTTGTTAAAAGTAAAGATTCCTGTGCCCCACAGCTTAGGAACTGAATCATAGTCTCAGGGGCTGGGTCCAATCACTGGCTTGGAGCTCTGCAGACTATTTTCATACACACTAAGGTTTGAAATCCAGACCTAGAGAGACAACTGCAGTGACCTCATAATTTCCAATTGTGTTGTTAATATTTCGTCTAGTTGGCCTTAAATATCTCTGCTAAAATAATCTTCTCAAAAACCTTCAATGGTTTCTTGCTGTCTAGTGAATTAGATAAAGCATTGACCGGACTGTTAGCAATTTCTGAAAATGGAAATCTAGCTAAAATTTTTAACTTGCTGTTCACTCTTAATCCACCCCAAATCTACCCAGCATTACTTTAGGTCTCTTAAATATTCACTACCCTTTTCCACCTCTAGCTTTGCTCATTCTGTTCTCTCTTGTGAAATTCTTTTCAGTCCTTCAAGTCCATCCTAAATGCCCCCTCCTATTTAAAACTCAACCAGTTTACCGTATCAGATAAAATCTTTCTCCTTCTTTTGAATTCCTCAAACCCTCTATACTTATGTTATGACATTTATCGTATTTTGCCTTATATTAACATTTACATTAAAATACAAACTGTTAAATTTGTGCTAGTAATTCTCCCTCTAGTTTATAAAATACTCAAGGTGAAATACTGTGTCTCTCTCCACAGTTGATATTCAATATGCATTCACCTAGAAGGTGGAACAATTCATGATCTTTTAGTCCTTGATCTTAGAAACCACCTATGTGTTCCCTTGAAATCAAGGACTAAAGGTGTATCAATTGTTCTACATCCCAGGTAAATATATATTGAGTATAAATTGTGCTTGGTAATTTACTCTTTTTTTATTCTACCAATTGTCTCATCATCAGATATGTTGCCATTTATGTGATATTTACATTCCTACTTTTCTGATAAAACTTAAGTATTTGTAGGTACATTCTACTACAGCTTTCTCCCTAAGTTTTTCATAAATGATGCTCTGAAATCTTTCTATAAAAGATTTGTGAAAGGAGGAAATGATAAAGGAGAGTGCTAAAAAGAAAAAAATCATGCTGAAAATCCTTACAAACTTTGTTAACATCATGCTTCTTGATATAGTTTGAAAACCTGTATTCTTTTTAAAAAGGCATATAATTAGCTTTTCTTCTAATGAATTGGAGTGAAAAAAAACCTCTTGTGTAAATGTTGAGTGAAAGTACTTTGGGAGTGGGTTTTCAATGTGGAGGAAAATAAAGGAGGTGACAATGAATTGGTGCCCAATGTGAAAGAGAAGGAGAAATTACAATAAAGAAAAAGGGAATGCATTAGAAATGGAAAGCAATAAATTGTGAAAATGAACAGATCGATGTAAACCAGTGTTTATACATGACTTTTTTTGTTCTGCATTGTTACTTCAAATTAGTCCCAAGTCCATTTCTCAAAATAACTAAGTTTTCTATCCTTAAATTTTCTGCATTTTCCTACAAACTTAATAAATCTAAATATTAACCATGACATGTAATTTGAAGAATTGAAAACTTCAAGGGAAGTTTTATAAAAGAGAGTAAGCAGTGAGACATTTAAAAATAAGAAATTGAAAAGGAAAACAAGGTACACATTTAACTTACTATATAAACATACTTTAAGATAAAATTGAGCTTCAAAATACACTTCTAAAATACTTATTAATGAACATTTCTTTACGCCAAGAGTGAATAGCTGTGGAGTTTGGGGAATAATGTCCCAGCTTGGCATTGGATACCTCATATAAATGAAATCACACAGTATTCATCTTTCAGTGACTAGCTTATTTCACTTAGCATAATGTTCTCCATGTTCATCTCTGTTGTCTCAAATGGCACAGTTTTCTCAGTTTTAAAGGCTGAATAATATTCCATTGTATGTAATACCATACTTTCTTTCCCATTCATCTATCATTGGACACTGGTTGTTTCCATATCTTGGCTATTGTGAATAGTACTGCAGTGAACCTGTGAGTGAAGATATCTCTTTGAGATTCTGATTTCAATTCACTTGGGTAAATATTCAGAAGTGGGATTGCTGGATCATATGGTAGTTCTATTTTTAATTTTTTGAGGAATCTCCATACTGTTTCCATGGCTGCTGCACCATTTTATGTTCCTATCAACAGTACACAAGTGTTTCGATTTCTTCACAACCTCAATCACATTTGTTACCTTTGGATTTTAACTAATAAAGCTAACATATGTGAGATGGTATCTCATAGTTTTGATGTGGTTTCCCCTGATAATGATGTAGAGCATGTTTTCATACACCTGTTGGCCATTTACCTATTGAAAGCCATTTGGTTCCTTCCTGTTTAGAAACTATGAATAAAGCTGCTATAATGATTCGTGTACAGACATTTGTGTACATAAAAGTTTTCAGATAAGTTAGGTGAATGACTGCTCAATTCCTTTACCCATTTTTATTATTATTATTTTTTTTACTACTGAGCCATATGAGTTTCTTACATATTTTGGATATTAACCCTTTATCAGATATATGGCTTGGAAATATTTTTTCTCCCATTCCACAGGTTGCGTTTTCATTTTGTTGCTGGATTAACACCAGTCTTTATCAAATTCTTCACCAAAATTTAAGAGCAAGAAAAACTTTTAAAACCATTTTATGAAGCCAGCATTACCAGCAAAACACCAAGAGAAAGACATCACAAGACAAGAAAATTAGGGGCCAAGAGTCTTGAGGAAAAGACATGCAAGAAGTCTCAACAATAAGACAGCAAAGCAAGAAGAACTACAATCCTGCAGCCTGTGGAACAAAAACCACATTCACAGAAAGAAAGACAAAATGAAAAGGCAGAGGACTATGTACCAGATGAAGGAACGAACCTCCAGTAAAACACCTAAATGAAGAGGAGATAGGCAACCTTCCAGAAAAAGAATTCAGAATAATGATAGTGAAGGTGATCCAGGACCTCCAAAAAAGAATGGAGGCAAAGATCGAGAAGATGCAAGAAATGTTTAACAAAGACCTAGAAGAATTAAAGAACAAATTCCTAAAAGAATTAAAGAACAAACAAACACAGATGAACAATACAATAACTGCAATGAAAAATACACAAGAAGGAATCAATAGCAGAATAACTGAGACAGAAGAACGGATAAGTGACCTGGAAGACACAATGGTGGAAATCACTGCCATGGAACAGAATAAAGAAAAAAGAATGAAAAGAAATGAATACAGCCTAAGAGACCTCTGGGACAACATTAAACACAACAACATTCACATTATAGGGGTCCCAGAAGTATAAGAGAGAGAGAAAGGACCCAAGAAAATATTTGAAGAGATTATAGATGAAAACTTCCCTAACATGGGAAAGGAAATAATCACCCAAGTCCAGGAAGCACAGAGAGTCCCAGGCAGGATAAACCCAAGGAAAAACACGCCAAGACACATAGTAATCAAATTGACAAAAATTAAAGACAAAGAAAAATTATTAAAAGCAACAAGGGAAAAATGAAAATAACATACAAGGGAACTCCCATAAGGTTAACAGCTGATTTCTCAGCAGAAACTTGGCAAGCCAGAAGGGAGTGGCACAGTATACTTAAAGTGATGAAAGGGAAGAAACTACAACTAAGATTACTCTACCCAGAAAGGATCTCATTCAGATTTGACAGAGAAATCAAAAGCTTTACAGACAAGCAAAAGCTAAGAGAATTCAGCACCACAAAACCAGCTTTACAACAAATTCTAAAGGAACTTCTCTAAGTGGGAAACACAAGAGAAGAAAAGGACCTACAAAAACAAGCCCACAACAATTAAGAAAATGATAATAGGAACATACATAGAGATAATTACCTTAAATGTGAATGGATTAAATGCTCCAACCAAAAGACACAGGCTGCTGAATGAAAACAAAAACAAGACCCATATATATATTGTCTACAAGAGATCCACTTCAGACCTAGAGACACATACAGACTGAAAGTGAGGGGATGGAAAATGATATTCCATGCAAATGGAAATCAAAAGAAAGCTGGAGTAGCAATACTCATATCAGATAAAATAGACTTCAAAATAATATTACAAGAGACAAAGAAGGACACTACATTGTGATCAGGGATCAATCCAAGAAGAAGATCTAACAATTATAAATATATATGCACCCAACATAGGAGCACCTCAATACATAAGGCAACTGCTAACAGCTATAAAAGAGGAAATCGACCGTAACACAATAGTGGGGGACTTTAACACCTCACTTACACCAATGGACAGATCATCCAAAATGAAAATAAGGAAATAGAAGCTTTAAATGACACAATAGACCAGATAGATTTAATTGATATTTATAGGATATTCCACCCCAAAACAGCAGATTACAACTTTATTCTGAAGTGCACATGGAACATTTTCCAGGATAAATCACATTTTGGGTTATAAATCAAGCCTCAGTAAGTTTAAGAAAATTGAAATCATATCAAGCATTTTTCTGACCACATTATGAGATTAGAAATAAACTGCAGGGGAAAAAACATTAAAAACATAAACACGTGGAGGCTAAACAATACATTACTAGATAACCAAGAAATGACTGAAGAAATCAGAGGAAATCAAAAAATATCTAGAAACAAATTGCAACAAAAACACAATGATCAAAAACCTATGGGATGCAGCAAAAGCAGTTCTAAGAGGGAAGTTTATAGCAATACAAGCCTACCTCAAGAAACAAGAAAAATCTCAAATAAACAATCTAATCTCACACCTAAAGGAACTAGAGAAAGATGAACAAACAAAATCCAAAATTAGAAGGAAATCAAAAGATCAGAGCAGAAATAAATGAAATAGAAACATAGAAAACAATAGCAAAGATCAATAAAACTAAAAGCTGGTTCTTTGAGAAGATAAACAAAATTGATAAACCATTAGCCAGACTCATCAAGAAAAAAAAGGGAAAAGACTCAAATCAAAAGAATTAGAAATGAATAGGAGAAGTAACAACTGACACTACAAAAATATAAAGGGTCATGAGAGATTACTACAAGCAATTATATGCCAATAAAATGGACAACCTGGAAGAAATGGACAAATTCTTAGAAAGGTATAACCCTCCAAGACTGAATCAGGAAGAAACAGAGAACATAAACAGACAAATCACAAATGAAATTGAAACTGTGATTGAAAATCTTCCAACAAACAAAAGTCCAGTGCCAGATGGCTTCACAGGTGAATTCTATCAAGCATTTACAGAAGAGCTAACACCCATCCTTATCAAATTCTTCCAAAACCTGCAGAGGAAGGAACACTCCCAAACTCATTCCACAAGGCCACCATCACCCTGATACCAAAAATAGACAAAGATACTGCAAAAAAAGAAAATTACAGACCAATATCACTGATGAATATAGATGCAAAAATCCTCAACAAAATAGTAGCAAACAGAATCCAACAACACATTAAAAGGATCATACACCATGATCAAGTGGGATTTATCCCAGGGATGCAAGGATTCTTCAATATACGCAAATCAATCAGTGTGATACACCATATTAACAAACTCAAGAATAAAACCCATATGATCATCTCAATAGATGCAGAAAAATCTTTTGACAAAATTCAACACCCGTTTATGATAAAAATGCTCCAGAAAGTAGGCATAGCAGGAACCTACCTCAGCATAATAAAGGCCATGTATGACAAACCCACAGCAAACATCATTCTCAATAGTGAAAAAGTGAAAGCATTTCCTCTAAGATCAGGAACAAGACAAGGATGTCCACTCTTGCCACTATTATTCAACATCATTTTGGAAGTCCTAGCCTCGGCAATTAGAGAAGAAAAAGAAATAAAAAGAATCCAAATTGGAAAAGAAGAAGTAAAACTGTCACTGTTTGCAGATGACATGATACTATACATAGAGAATCCTAAAGATGCCACCAGAAAACTACTAGAGCTAATCAATGAATTCGGTAAAGTTGCAGGATACAAAATTAATGCACAAAAATATCTTGAATTCATATACACTAATGCTGAAAAATCTGAAAGAGAAATTAAGGAAACACTCCCATTCACCACTGCAACAAAAAGAATAAAATACCTAGGAATAAACCCACCTAAGGAGGTAAAAGACCTGTATGCAGAAAACTATAAGACACTGATGAAAGAAATCAAAGATGACACAGATGGAGAGATATAGAATGTTCTTCGATTGGAAGAATCAATATTATGAAAATGACTAAACTAACCAAAGCAATCTACAGATTCAATGCAATCCCTTTCAAATTACCAATGGCATTTTGGTTTTTTTGTTTGTTTTTGTTTTTTACAGAACTAGAACAAAAAAATCTTAAAACTTGTATGGAGACACAAAAAACCCAGAATAGCCAAAGCAGTCTTGAGGGAAAAAAATGGAGCCAGAGGAATCAGACTCCCTGACTTCAGACTATACTACAAAGCTACAGTCATCAAGACAGTATGGTACTAGCACAATAACAGAAATATAGATCAATGGAACAGGATAGAAAGACCAGAGATAAACCCATGCACCTATGGTCAACTAATCTATGACAAAGGAGGCAAAGATATACAATGGAGAAAAGACAGTTTCTTCAATAAGTGGTGCTGGGACAACTGGACAGCTACATGTAAAAAATAAACTCAAAATGGATTAGAGACCTAAATGTAAGAGCAGACACTATAAAACTCTTAGAGGAAAACATAGGAAGAACACTCTTTGACATAAATCACAGCAAGATCTTTTTTGATCCACCTCCTACAGTAATGGAAATAAAAACAAAAATAAACAAATGGGACCTGATGAATTTTCAAAGCTTCTGCACAGCAAAGAAAACTATAAACAAGATGAAAAGACAACCCTCAGAATTGGACAAAATATTTGCAAATGAAGCAATGGACAAAGGATTAATCTCCAAAATATATAAACAGCTCATGCAGGTCAATATTAAAAAAACAACCAACCCAATCAAAAAGTGGGCAGAAGACCTAAATAGTCATTTCTCCAAAGAAGACATACAGATGGCCAAGAAGCACATGAATAGCTGCTCAACATCACTAATTATTAGAGATATGCAAATCAAAATACAATGAGGTATCTCATCACACCCGTTAGAATGAGCATCATCAAAAAATCTACCAACAACAAATGCTGGAGAGGGTGTGGAGAAAAGGGAACCCTCTTGCACTGTTGGTGGGAATGTAAATTGATACAGCCACTATGGGGAACAGTATGGAGGTTCCTTAAAAAACTAAAAATAGAATTACCACATGACCCAGCAATCCCACTGCTGGGCATATACCCTGAGAAAACCATAATTCAAAAAGGTACATGTACCACAATGTTCATTGCAGCACTATTTACGATAGCCAGGTCATGGAAGCAACCTAAATGCCCATCGACAGATGAATGAATAAAGAAGATGTGGTACATATATACAATGGAATACTACTCAGCCATAAATAGGAACAAAATTGGGTCATTTGTAGAGACGTGGATGGACCTAGAGACTGTCCTACAGAGTGAAGTAAGTCAGAAAGTGAAAAACACAGAAGTAGAAAAACCATTTGACCCCTTCATGATAAAAAAACTCAACCAACTAGGAATAAAAAGTATATACCTCAGCATAAAAAAGGCCATGTATGACAAGCCCACAGCTAACAGCATACTCAAGAGTAAAGAGCTGAAAGCTTTCCTCCAAGATCATGAACAACACAAGATGCCCACTCTTGCTACTTCTTTTCAACATAGCACTGCAAGTCTTAGCCAGAACAATTAGGCAAGAAGTCAAAGCATCCAAATCAGAAAGGACTAGGTACAATTATCTCTGTCTGCAGACGACATGATCCTTTATATAGGAAACCATAAGATTCCACTAAAAAACTATTAGAATAAAAAAGTTCAGTAAAGTTGTAAGTTGAAAAATTAATATACAGAGTTCTGTTGCATTTCTATTACCCTATTAATGAACTCTCAGAAGTAATTTAAGGAAACAATTCTATTTATAATCAAATCAAAAAGAATAAAATACCTAGAAATAATTTAAGTAAGGAGGTGGGAGACCTGCACTATGAAACTATAAGACACTGATGAAAGAAACTGAAATCAACCCAAATAAATGGAAACTTAAACTGTGTTCATGGATTGGAAAAATAAATGTTGTTAAAATATCCATACTACACAGAGCAATCAACAGATTCAGGGCAAACCTTACCAAAATACCAGTAGCATTGTTCATAGAAATAGAACAAATAATCTTAAAGTTTGTATGGAACCACAAAAAAAATCCTAAATAGCCAAAACAATCTTGAGAAAGAATAACAAAGCTCGAGGTATCATGCTTCTTAACTTCAAATCAAAACAGTGTGGTACTGGCTTAAAAACAGACACAGAGATCAATGGAACAGGATAGAGTCCAGAAATAAACCTATGCACATATGGTCAATTATTCTATGACAAAGGAGGCAAAGGTATACAATAGGGAAAAGACAGTCTCTTCAGTAAGTGGTGTTGAAAAAACTGGACAGCAACATGCAAAAGAATCAAACTGCACTACTTTCTCATACCATATGTAAAAAACAAACTCAAAATGGATTAAAGACTTAAAAATAAGGCCTGAAATCATAAAAATCCTAGAAGAAAACCAAGGTAGTAAGTTCTTTGACATGTCTTAGCAATGTGTTTTCAGATATATATCCTCAGGCAAGGGAAATAAAATCAAATATAAACAAATGAGCCATCAAACTAAAAAGCTTTTGCACAGCAAAGGGAATCATCAACAAAACAAAAAGGCAGTCTACTGAATGGGAGAAGATATTTCCAAGTGATATGTCTGATAAGGGGTTAATATTTAAGGAACTCATGTTACTCAATATTTTTAAAAAGATCCAATTAAAAAATGGGCAGAGAACCTAAATAGACGTTTTTCCAAAGATGACATACAGATTGCCAACAGGCACATGAAAAGATGCTCGACATTACTAATCATCTGGGTAATGCAAATCAAAACCACAAAGAGGTATCTCTTCACACCTGCCAGAATGGTTATCCCCAAAAAAAGAACAAATAACAAGTATTGGTGAAGGTTTGAAAAGGGAACCTTAGTACACTGTTGATGGGAAAGCAAATTGGTAAAGCTACTGTGAAAAACAGCATAAAGTTTACTTGAAAAATTAAAAGTAGAACCTACAATCCAGCAATTCCACTCCTGGGTACATATCTCAACAAAATGAGAACACCAATTAGAAAGGATACATGAACTCTTCTGTTCATTGCAGCATTGTTTCCAATAGAAAAGATACGGAAGCAACTTGAGTACCCATTGATAGATGAATGGCTAAGAAGATGGGGTATATATATATACAACATAATATTACTCAGCCATAAAAAAGGATAAAATCTTGCCATTTGTGACAATACAGATGGACCCATAGAGTATTATGCATAATGAATTAAGTCAGACAGAGAAAGACAAATACTGCCTGATATCATTTATATGTGGAATCTAAAAACCAAACAAACTAACAAACAAAACTAGATAAATGAACCCAGATACAGAGAACAAACAGGTGGTTACTTCAGGGGAGGAGTGTAAGAGGATGGGCAAAACAGGTGAAGGGAATTAAAAGGTACAAACCACCAGTTATAAAATAAATCACAGGGATGTAATGTACAGGACACGTATGTAATCTATAAAAATATCAAATCACTATGCTGTACACCTGAAAGTAATATAATATTGTAAGTCAACTGTTCTTAAAAAATAAAACTCATTCAAGAAGTTATGGAATCTCAAGATCAAATGCAGAATGTAACAAAAAAATCCAACAGTATTACAAATGGATTAAACGACCTCACTAAAGAGTTGGAAGAAAAAGTGTTAACATAAGTAACTTGGGAAATAAATAAGATCACTAAGATTAAAGTCAAAAGGAACTGTACGAGTGAAGTCAGAAAGATAAAAACAAATACCATACGCTAACACATATATATGGAATCTAAAAAAAAAAAAAATGGTTCTGAAGAACCTAGGGGCAAGATGGGAATAAAGATGCAGATGTAGAGAATGGACCTGAGGACACAGGGAGGGGGAAGGGTAAGCTGGGATGAAGTGAGAGAGTGGCATGGACATATATACACTACCAAATGTAAAATAGATAGCTAGTGGGAAGCAGCCGCATAGCACAGGGAGATCAGCTTGGTGCTTTGTGACCACCTAGAGGAGTGGGATAGGGACGGTGGGAGGGAGATGAAAGAGGGAGGAGATATGGGGATATATGTATAGCTGATTCACTTTGTTATAAAGCAGAAACTAACACACCATTGTAAAGCAATTATACGCCAATAAAGTTGTTTAAAAAAAAGCAACTGTACATAAGCACTGTATTCTAGTTCATAAAGTTGTTTCTCATGGGGATATGTGTTAAAAGTTCTGAAACCACTCTACACGTATACTGGAACTGAACAATTACTTAAATCGATATGGATGATGGGAGCCAGTTCCCTCACTGTTGGAGTAGGAGGTTACAAGTAAGCAAGGGGAGGAAGACAAAGCTGCATGTCGCAATGGATTACAGTTGGAGACAGCCATATGAATTTATTTTCAGCTTAATATAAAAAATATGATTACATATAAAAAATTTACAGGCATGTATGTATACTCAAATTAGTATATGCACTTCCTTACTTTGCCAGCTGAGTAGAAGCAATGAGCTCATGTATCACTCAGATGCTGTCTTGTAATACCATTCACCAATAAGAGTAACCAGAACTTCTTGGGGAAAACACACACACACACACACACACACACACACACACACACACACACACGCTAATTCTAGGACTGGAGCTAGAAATGTGCAAGATGAATCTGGAGCACCTTGTAGTGCCAGAAAGCAAGGAAGACTCAAAACAAAAACAGGGAAAAATAAAACAGACAAAGCACACAGTAATATGGTGGGGGAAGGGGACATAGGCATGAACTGTAACAAGTCCCAAAGGCCAAAGTTAGAACAATTTTAGCAACAAAATATAGTACTCCAATGGAATATTACAGCCATTAAAAAGAATGAAATAATGCCATTTGCAGCAACATGGATGGACCTGGAGATTGTCATACTAAGTGAAATAAGTCAGACAAAGACAAGTATCACATGGTATCACTTATATGTGGAATCTAAAAAAAAAATAAACCAATACAAATGTTATTTACAAAACAGAAACACACTCACAGATTTAGAGAATGAGCTTATGGTTACCAGCAGGGAAGGCTGGGGAGGAGGGATAGATTGGGAGTTTGGGATTGACATGTACACACTGCTATATTTAAAATAACCAACAAGGACCAACTATATAGCACAGGGAACTCTGTTCAATATCCTATAATAACCTAAATGGGAAAAGAAGTTGAAAAAGAATAGGTACACGTATGTGTATAACTGAATCACTTTGCTGTACACCTGAAATTAACACAACATTGTTAATCAACTATGCTACGATATAAAATAAAAATTTAAAAAAACCAAAAAAACAAAATAAAGTAGTATTGGATTATAAATTAAAGTATAAATACTTATGAGTCCATACTGCTATAAATAAATTATTCAATAAATAAATGGCAAATAGACAAATGTATATACAAGAATAACTTAATGTAGATATTCCATATTCCAGGAGGTAGAATGTAACTCCCCACTCCTTATGCACGGGTTGTGCATGGTGACTTCCAAAAAGTATGGTATGGAAAGAGGGAAAAGGATTAAGGGTACAGTGGAGAAAATTCACAAGCACTACCTCAGCTGTGTGATTAAGGGGAGCAACAGCAGCCATAAGACATGCTGATAATATGTATTCTCCTCGATATGTAATGAAATGGTCTTCTGCCCAAAAGCCCATAACCCCAGGCTAATGAGAAAAATATTAAGTCATTTCACTGGAAACAGCTGTTCTCAGCTGGTGACCATCACAGCTAACATTACTGGTCTTGGAAGACATTCTCCTTTTGGCTCTCTGTCAAGATGGCCAGACAGGCCCTTTTCTGGTTCTCTTCTGACTGAGACTGGACTCTAACATTGAACAAGAAGGATCAGAGATGATGGAAGAGACACATGTACAATTTCTGCCGTTGCTTCTAAACACAGCCATGCTCGTACATCCAAAAGGGCCAGACTCCACCTGGAGGCATAGCTTACCTGTGGTTCTCAGGAAGGCCTCGGAGTTTCACAAGTGATAGAGAAAACCCAAACTGATAGATGTTGAGGATGCAAAGTAGGGCAGAGAATATGAATTTTTCTTTCAAGTAGTTTGGCATGGACCCCGTGATTAGCAGAGTTGGTGTCCTACCTTCTGTTGTGGGCTACAACATGCCTCGCCCTGACAGTTTCCTTAGTTGCTTTACAAGCATGTGTCAGTGAAAACCAGATCAGAAATCAACATCCAAACAAATGTTTCTCAAAATGAAAGGGAATTGAGGGGGGAAAATTGCTCCTTTCTTGCCTCCAGAGAGTGTGGCCCAAGAGAGTTTTGTCTCTAAGTAATAAACTTCTTTCGTTCTGTTAGGTGGAAGAGGATCATTAGTATATTCGTTTTCTATTGCTATTGTAAAAATTAAAACAAACTTTGTGGCTTAAAACAACATGAACTTACTCACTTACAGTTTGGGAGGTCAGAAGTCCAAAATCAGATTCACTAGGCTACACTCAAGGTGCTGGCAGGCCTGAGTTCCTTCTAGAGGTTCTAGGACAGAATCCATTTCCTTGCCTTTTCTAGTTTCTAGTGGCTGCCTGCATTTCTTGCCCGTGGCTACCTTTCTCCATCATCAAAGCGAGCAACAATAAGTCAGGTCTTTCTCATGCCATCGTCTGATTCTCTGCAGCTGGGGAACTCTTTGTTTTTAAAGAATGCATGTGATTAGATTGGGCCCACCTGGGTAATCCAGGCTACCCTCCCCGTTTTAAATTCTCAACTTCAATCACACATGCCGAGCCCCTTTTGCCATGGAAAATAACCTTCACAGGTTCTGAGAATGAGAACACAGGCATCTTTGGGGCTATTATTCTGTTTAATCACACCTGAGAGTTGTAAAGTCAACTATATCTGTTGATATTCACTGGTTATTATCTCCCGTAGATATTTCAAACATATGGTCTCCAAAACTCATGTTCCACAAATGTGTCTTTTCCTTGATGGAGATATCTCCACCCAACAACCTAAGCTTCTGTAATCCCTCATAGGGTTCGTAAATCTGCTCATTTTAACTTTTAAATATTTATCCCATTTATCCCTGCACTGCATCTCTCCTTCCACCAACAACACGTGTGCATTTTCCATCTCCCTGAAAAGAAAGTACTTTTTGATTCAAAATTTCTGGCATTTTGCTGGCTGGTAGAGCTACTGATGTGAATAAGGTACCCACGCTGTCTGCCACAATGGAGTTTACAGTCTAGCACAGAAAACACACATTAAACAAATAAACATGTGTGATAGATGTTCTGAAAGAGGACGTTGCTGAGCTTTCTGGTCATGTGCTCTGGATCAGTTTTCAAAAATTGAGGTTAATTTTCTAGAGATGGACCATCAGCCAGGCTAACCTGAATGAAGTCAAGAGTGAGTACCATTTTGCGTTTCTGTTAACTTTTCCCTGATTCTGGAATATAAATATGGAAAATAAGACAAATTCCATGTTTAATATGACAACTTACTTCTAATAAAATCAAGTCAGAAGGGCTTTTAGAGCTCATCTTGATCAACGGTCATCTAAATGTACTTAAATTTCAGAACTTAGGGCCCTAGACCAGCTATAATGAATCAGAATGCCTGAGACTGAGCCTGGAGATGTGCATTTTAAACAAGTAACACATAAGTTTGCTGTACATATTAACATTCGAAAATTATTGATTCAATTTCAACTCACCAATACTCCCTTCCATTTCCAGCTTCTGTAGTCTGTTCACATTCTTTGGTTCCTGGCTTCTTTCTATTTTCAAAGTCAGGGATGGCAGATAGAATCCTCAGCTTGCACCTTTCTGACTCTCCTTCTGTGGGCATATCTTACTCTGACCCTGACCGGGAAGTTTCTCCACTTTTAAGGATTCAAGTGATTGGATTGATCCCACCTGGATAACCGTGGTTAATCTCATTTCAAGATCCTTAAACGTAATTGCCTCTGCAAAGTCCCTTTAGTTATTTCAGTAACATATTCAAAGGTTACAAGGACAAGGAGGTAGGCACCTTGGAGGGGAATGGGACGTTATTTTCTTTCTTCGATAATATATATTGTGTGCTGAGAGCTGTTTCTTAGCTGCTACACATTAACCACCATATTAGTCATTAGCACATTCCTCTTACACAGGTGAAAAGAAGAGTGAGAAGAAAAACTTTTAGGAGATTTACTAAAAAGACTTTTCATCACTCAACTTTTGATCCAAAATGGAGTCTTAAACTCAAAGAAAAACTTTGTGCCTTCCAATATTCCACTAGGTCTCTATTTGACTTCTAATACTAATATGCATTTATTTGACATAAAAGTTAAATGGGTAATAGCTTACTAGTTGGTTCTTATAGGTACTTATGGCTGTAAGAACTTAGAATACTATTTTAATAAGTTATTGTATCAGGATTATCCAGAGAAATAGAACCAATAGCATATACACAGAGATACACAGAAAGAGATCTATTCTGAGTGATTGGCTCACACAGTTACAGAGGTTGAGAAGCCCCATAACCTGCTGTCAGCAGGCTGGAGGCCCAGGACAGCCAGTGGTATAGTTCCAGTCTAAACCCAAGGGCCTGAGAACCAGGGGAGCCAATGGTATAAATCCCAGTCTGAGTCCAAAGACCTGAGAACCTGGATCACTGAAGTCTGACGGCAGGAGGAGCCGGATGTCTCAGCTTAAGCAAAGAGCAAATATACCCTTCCACCACCCTTACGTTCTATTCAGGCCCTCAGTGGATTGGATGAAGCCCACCCACATTGGCGAGGGCAAACCTTCTTTATTCAGTCTATCAATTCAATTGTTAATCTCGTCCAGAACAGGCACTCACAGACACACCCAGAAATTTTTTTTTTTTTTTTTTTTTTTTTTTTTGTGGTACGCGGGCCTCTCACTGTTGTGGCCCCTCCCATTGCGGAGCACAGGCTCCGGACGCGCAGGCTCAGCGGCCATGGCTCACGGGCCCAGCCGCTCCGCGGCATGTGAGATCTTCCCAGACCCGGGCACGATCCCGTGTCCCCTGCATCGGCAGGCGGATTCTCAACCACTGTGCCACCAGGGAAGCCCCAGAAATAATATTTTACCAGCTATCTGAGTAACCCTTAGCCTTAGTCTAGTTGACACATAAAAGTATCCATCACTGTTATCAAATGTCTGCAGTGTGTTAAGTGTCATACCGAGATTCACAGTTTGGGTTAGAGAACAGCAAGCAGTTGGGCACTCTAGTTTGGATTACCATCTTTGTACTTACATCACGCTATCACCTACACAAAATCAAACATGAAGAATTTTACTCAGAGTTCAGAATCCTTATTTTAACATAATCTCCTAAAATAGATGGCCATCAGCTCTTAAAAGTCTGAGGCTTACTTGTTTGTATTCTCTTTGGGATTTATGTTTTTGTGGTTCTGTGGCAAGTTTAGGAACTCACTAAAGAGTCATAGATTGAAGCACAGAGGTTGAACTTGAGATGTTGAAATTTTTCATGAGAGGATGGTTAGTAGTATAGGGCCCGGGTAAAAGAAATTAAAAGCATGTGGATTAAAACCTGCCTTGTTTCTGAACTAACCACAGTTCTTTTAGGCAAGAAGTAACTTCTGACACTTTGGCATGGAAGATGCCATAATCAAAGTTATATAAATGGCAATGCAACAAGGCTAAATCTCCCAATGGCACAGTACACTCCTTGTTCTGTGCAGAGTGACAGCCCTCCCCCACAATGACATACTGTTTTCATCACATGGGCCTACTCAGAGATAAACAAATCTAGTAGGGATGTGCATCTGTGAAAAGATGTTCATACTTTTCATTTAAACTTCTCTGCCCATTGTTAAGAACATTAATGAAATCTGTGTTGACTGGTTTCTATTGGAAGTTTTGTGATGCAAGCACAAAGGAGTGTTAACTACACTTACTACATCCCTTGATCACCAAAGCAAATTAAATTTGTATCAGGCAGTATTAAAACAAAGATATCTTTCTAAATGATGAGGTGCTCTGACATACAGGATCATGTTTTAAAAACTATTGCGCTGAGCCTATAATCTGACATTTGACTACATAAAGATCTCCACTGAGAGACATAAAAGAATGAGCTATGGAAATCTGTCATACCAATCCCGTTTTGTTATAAATCTCTCTAAAGCTACTCAATGTCATCTAAAGCGCATTTACAGAGAGAAACATGTTACTCTTGTCCATTCAACAACATACCAGAAATTTTCCCCCTCATGCATTACTTGATTCAAGGTCAGATGTTCTTCGCAGAGCTGACGGTATCATCAGAGAATGCTTTTAGTGGGTTCTCACATAGTTCATAAAGGAATTCTGGATTTTGAGCTAGCTGTAATAACATCATAGCAGCAGAGGGTGTCAACATCAGACACAATTTAACAAGGGGACATGGTTCATGTTACCAAAGGCTTCTGTTTGTACAACTCATCAGGGGGCTTGTCATTTCCAACCACCTCAGCAGGCATCCTTTTATTCCCTGTTGTTACTGATTCTTAGAGGAGTAGTAGCAACAAACTGAAACCTCTTGCTTTCCTCTCTCCCTGTCCTCAACCCCACATGTGGCATACAGCCACAAAAGTGTAATGAAGCATATTAGAAAGAAAAAAAATAAAATCTCAAAAGATGAAATTGGTTGTGCAGCGCTGGGTAGAGGTTAGAAAATGAGAGAGAAAAGTCATAGTAAACTTATCCACTACATGCTGTTGGGGAATAGAAAAAATTTCCCCTTCCCCTCTTGGTTCTATTGGCTGGTCAGATAACTAAAATGAGGTAAGACAGATTAATAGGAGAAAAACAAATTTAATTATGTATGGGGAACTCTATAGAATATGGGGCTCAAAGGACAGTCAGACAGTTGAAGCATATTTGCTATTCTGAGGTAAAGAGAAGGGGGTAGGGGTCTGGGACTTCAAACAGAAGGAATGCAACTCACAGGAAGATGAAAAGAGCAAATGTTTGGTAAACAAATGTTTGCTGACCATACAGAAGCAAATGGACACAGAGAGGAATTTTGACAAACAGACTCTGCTAGGTTCCTCCTTGTCTACCTCCTTGTCTACACATAGTTCAAATTATACTGTAGTAATCTGTGGTGATAGGTCCCTTCCTGGAATAGGTAATCATCTAAATTCTTTTAGGCAGTTATGAGGAAGTTTGAAAGTTCTTCCTGAGTCTTTTAGGATTTAAAAATAATCAGCCTAGAGATTGCCCTGGTGGCACAGTGATTAAGAATCTGCCTGCCAATGCAGGGGATGCAGGTTCCATCCCTGGTCCGGGAAGATCCCACATGCCGCAGAGCAACTAAGCCTGTGTGCCACAACTACTGAGCCCGTGCACCACAACTACTGAAGCCTGCGTGCTCCAGAGCCTGTGCTCCACAACAAGAGAAGCCACCGCAGTGAGAAGCCCATGCACTGCAACCAAGAGTAGCTCCCGCTCGCCGCAAATAGAGAAAGCCCGTGTGCAGCAATGAAGACCCAACACAGCCAAAAATAAAATTAAAATAATCATCCTAAAACAATCCTCATGACAAAGAGACACATTTTGGGGTGGCAAATTTTGCTCTCCTTCAAAACCTTCAACAGAATGCAGGTGCCTGTTAAATTGGCCTCTTCGCTCCTAATTAATGTGTGCCAAATCAGTACTTTTAACTGCTGTTAAACATCTGCACTGAGTATTCCAAAACAACCATTTTTCCAGAAACTGGGATAATTATTTTTATCTCATTAAAATTTGTTCTGTGTATCCTATTTGTGTCACTTTTACCATCATTCTTCCCAAGCTAGATGCCATCTTTTACTTTAAGGCAAAATGCCTACAGGACTCTCAGTTTCTTCTAGCTGCTGTTCAACTTTTCATAGTTTAGGCCTATTCCAGAAGCTTAATAACTTCTTGATTGAACTTGCTATAGTGAGCCTAACTGGGAAAGACTCATATTTTTGAAAGCAAACATTAAAAAGTTTAAAATAATATTGTAAAATAACTGGAATATTTAGAGGTGGTTGGGAAGTGACAACAAAAATCATCAGTATCAATTTTATTGAAGGTATTTTGTGATGTCAATATTCTTCACACATACAACTGACTTTAAATTAAACCCCTCCAACATTTTTTTCCAACACTTTTAAAAAATGATTTACATTTCTCTGAAGATTTAACAGAAACCCTTAATACAATTGCTATAATGAAGCTAGTTTAAAGTATCTATCTTTATTCTTAACTCACACAAATTCCTACTTTTTAATGATCTGCACACTTCTTAAGGGATGCCTTGCTGGCTGAGAAAACAGCAGGAAGGGAACAATTCTCTCATCCCTTCTTAGCCACCATCTTCATTCCCATCTCTGATATTTTCCTTCTTCTCTGAGATCTGCACCATGAAGATGACTCGGTTTTATTCAAAGAAGGGTGAATGTGGTGCTGCACTGGCTTGAGAGCAAAGAATGTGAAAATAGTCTAAACTTTGACATAACTGTGTGGGAAACTCTGTAGTTTAAGTTCACCTGAAGGCACAGAGATTGAAATTAAACAGTATGTGAGGCTGCTATCGATGGAGTGAGTGAATCATGAAATACTGAATGACTAACATTCGGTTAGGACCATGTTAGACATGGTGATGTTCCTTGAGCACTGATGCCTGTCCTCAAGGAGCTTGGAATCAACTGGGGGAGTCTAGACTAAGAAACAAATAAGAATAAAGCAAGATAACCTAGTCATGAGCCAAATGGTGCAGCCCAGCATTGTCATGCTCTTAAGTGTCAGAGGAAGACTGCCAATGGGTCTACAACTATCACAAAAGGTATAGCACAGTGATTAGCCTAAGCTAGATAATGAGGAAAGTAGATAGGTAAGAAGTAAGAGAATGAACATTCCAAGCAACATGAATATTAGGAACAAAAGCAAAGAGGTGGGAATGGTGATGGTGAATTCTCAAAGCATTAAGATGTGTGTATATCTCACCACCTGGCCAAAGCAGAGGGGATCCGCGTGATGGTTCCAAGTGAGCTTGAACATACAAAGAGAGGCCTGACCCTTGATAAAGTTTTGCTTCGGGGAAAACAGCAGGTTATTATAGGCCACTGAACAGATGTATTAGAGTAACAGAAACCTGTGTAACAGATAAACCCCATAATTTCAGCAGCTTAACATAATAGACATTTATTTCTTGCTTAGGTGAAGTCCAAATCAGGAGTTTCCCATTGGAGACAAGTTTGCATTTGAGCTGATTAAATAAATGACACCATAGCTCATGTATAGCTTTCTGCCAAAATGCTTTCATTATAAACTCACTTAGCAAACACGTCTTGAGCAACTACTATATGTTAGGCACTATGCTTGATTGACACTGGAAATACTGAGTGAGGCAAAAGCCATGGTCCCTGCCCTTGGAGGAGCTCTCAGCTGGTGAGGAAGCCAGTCAACAAGAAAAGAAGTGAGTATTACCTCATCTGCTGGGGAGCAAAACAGAAGGAAGTTTTTCACAGATTATGGAAGCATGGAACTCAAATGAGAGCATTTTAGTGAGAGTTACTTGACTGTCCAATGGGAGCAGTTGCTCCAGTAAGTGCTTGAAATAAGTATTATAAATCCCCTGAGTTCAGTGGAAAAACACCTGGTTTTTAATCTATTGGTTCTTACCAACTACAAGTATACCTGCCATGCCACTGCTCTCCAAATGTGGGTGTGTCTTTTTCTATTGTCTTCCTGTGGCACTGTAAGTATATCCTATTTTTTTTGGCCACTTCTGAACAGAATTTCTTCAATTTCACAAAGTTATATCAGAACTGGGAAGAGACGTTCTTCTACTGACTCTGCCAGTGACTAAGTGTGCTTGTCTTGGAGACTCCTCCGGACTTTAGTTTCCTCCTTGTACAAAAATGTATAAAGTCCCTTCAAGCTCCAGCTTGAAATTATATACTTCTAAGATTCTGATTGAAATTGTATTTATCCTCAGGACATTCCTCTTCAGTGTAGGATATTTGATACTATCATGTTGTATTTACATAGTTATATACATAGAAACAGTAGCATGTACTAGTTATAGGTATGAGACTTGAAGTCAGTCTGACTAGGTTCAAATCCTGCATAGTACTCTTTAGCTGTCTGAGCTAGACAGTAAAATTCTTTGTGTCTTAGTTTCTGTAAAATGGAGATAAGATTAGGACTTACCGCCTTTGGTTGATATGAAGATTAAATGAGCTTTTTCAAAGAAGCCACAACATCTTTGTTCATAGAGCTCTAAGTGTCAATAATTCTTTTCACTGAGTCCCCAGCCCACACAAAATACCTCATAACACCTTTGAAGTGACTACTTAATAAGTATTTATGTCCTAGCAACTTACAATAGCAGCCACTAGAAAATATAGCACACATAATTTAAAAGGAAAGTAGTATAGCAAAGATAAAACATAATCACGAAGAATATTGTGTGATCTAAGGCTTAAAATATCAAATAGCTAGAGTTAGAAGTTCTAGCATTGTCCAAGATAATGAGTACCATATTTCCCTTAAACATTTGAAATATTCTTCCAAGCTGCTGTGAGTGTACTGCAGTGTTCCCCTGGTACACAGTTTGGGAATCACACAGCTAATTCATGTAAAGCACTTAGAACAGTGCCTGACATGTACCAGCATTCAAAACTGTTAGCTTTTTTTCTATTTTATCTCTGATTCCAACAACAGATTGTTTACAGTTTATTTTATTACGACTAACTTCAGATTAAGAAACTGGGCTTCCAAAAGGCCAAGTACCTCAGCTAATGATAATAGGAAGGGGAGAAAATAAAATTTTCATTCAGGTTTACGTGGGTCCAAAGCCTATTTAAACTCTTTCCAATATATCGCACTGCTTTCTTTTAGTTTAAGACCTGGCTATACCGATAAATTTTAAACATTAAAGTTTTATTCATATATGCCACTTATCACTAAGACAGATATTCTCCCTATAGGTGAACAGCAGCCACTGAGTTGTAGTCTATCAATAGATTTATTTTTTTATTCTATTATGAAACTTCTCAAACTGAAAAGCACAGAAGTTATTACATACTTGCTACAAAAGTTTTACAGATGTTAACATTTTACCATATTTGTTTCACATCTTTTAAAGAAATAAAGCATAAAGTTATACTCTAACTTCATACCCTTTACCTACCCCCCGTTCTGCATTTGTCCCTCTTCAGAAGGAACCACTATTGGAAGCTGGTATCACTGCTGTGCACATTTTCGTTCTTTCACTATACACTCATATGTGTGGTGTCTCCCAACCATGCAAACTCTGGGACGCCAAAATCTATATGTTTACCTTTATGTTTTCCTTTCAGTGTTGTATCCCCAGTGTCTAGAACAGAGCCAACCTGGCAGACACTCCATCGATTTTATGAATGATTAAACAATAGAGATGTTGTTTGGATTTTTAAATGCATAGAGATATTATCATACTATATTATTCTCTTGCAATTTGCTTTTTTCCCAATGCTATGTTTCTGGGATTAATCATATTAATATGTATAGTTCTAGTTCACTGATCGTAATTGCTATATAGTATTCCCTTGTATGAATAATGAGCCAATTATCTATTTGTTCCCCTAAGGACATTTAGATTTTACTGTATTAAAACATGCTGCACTAAACATTGTTGTACAAATTATAGTAATATTGAGATGTTTTCTATTTGTCAGAAAGATCAATTTTACTGTTATGATAAATCTAAGTGTTGATGGTAACTCTTAGGCATTGCTGATGCGAGCGTGGCAATAATTAATTAAATTTAAGATGTGGAGATTCCATGATCTAGCAATACCACTTCTAGGTATAGGTCAACAAGGACCTGAGTAGAAGAATGTTCAATCTCAATACTTTTAACAATAAAAGTTATTTTCTATGCTCTCTTGTTTTTGTCGTTATTGATAACATAACAAATTTATTCCAAAACTCAGGTGGTTGGCAGGATCCTTGGCTGGAGCTGTTAGATGATCTACATGTGGCATCTTCATGAGGCCTGGGCTTCCTCACAATGTGGCAGCCTCAAACATCTTCCGCGGGGCTCAGACTCCCACCACAGAGTGTCCCAAGAGAACCAGGTAGAGACTGTATCATCTTCTATGGCCTAGCCTCAGAAGTCACATGGCATTTCTTAGAACACATGGGATGAGAAACACTGTTGAAGCCATTTTGGAAAAGGTCACATCTGCTACATCTTTCCTGACTTCCCCTTCACTCTCTTTTTCTTTTCTCCATCTCCATTGTGTTCCCTGAATTATTAGGCATTAGGGCCTCTGTATAAATTCTATGTGTCATATATGTACATGCATTCATAACTTTTTCTCTGACTCACACTGTCTTTTATTATTATTATTTCCATGCATAAGATGGTAATTTTATCAGCCTTTGCCATCACATGCTATTATGTCAAACATATTTCCCTAAATGGTTTTGTTCTTAAATGATAAACAAGTGAGACAAGCATTTACTTGCACTCTTCCTGCAGGCTTTTACCTCTTGTGTTATACATGATTGTTTTTCATGCTTCAGCCTCTTTACTTCTACAGTAGGTTCTTCTCGTGTTAGAAAAAGCTAGATAAAATTAGTGTTTGTTCCATCCTTATTTTGCTATTCTTTGGGTGGAAACATATCTCATGCCTTATGTTTTCTACTTTTCTGATGAGCAATAAATGTATGCATGACTTCCTGAGTAGCCATATGTGTTCTGGACAATCTTAGAATTTTATTTTGTACCCTATTTCAAATTTTATATAACAGCACACTGCCTTTTGAAATAAACTGTTAAACTTTCAACCTTAAAAATTACATTAGCATCTTTAAACATCAGCTCAGAAAACCGTGGTTCTTCTAAAATAAATTTAGTTTTCTTTAGGGGTTTCCCCATGGGTTGTGGTATATTCAAATGTCCTAGATAACCTTAGGGATTTTCCAACCTCGTGAGTGGGTTTAATACTCAGAACTTAGAATTTTAAATTATGTGTGTAACTCAATATCTTTTTTTCTTTTTTTTCCTAGATCATCTAGGATGTGTGGGGCTTTATTTGCTATTTAATTTTAGAAACCACTTTTGGCCTAAATAATGGAACCATGTCTCTTTTCTATTTCTTCTTGTCAAGTCCCCGAGTCTATTATACAGCAACTGCTCATATATTTTCACCTCAATCATTCTATTTTATGGTTTTTTTTAAAAAAATATAAGCACTCTGAAGATTTTGTGGAAATAGTGAGCATATAATGAATAAAGAAGACAGGCAGTGAAGAAAAGGAAGGAAATGCTAAAAGTTTAAATCAAAGATTAATTGCATTATCTTAGCTCTGTCAGTTGGGTAACAAGCATTTCTCTTTCTTCTCCCCACACATTCCATTCCAGCTGTGCATACTCATCAGCATCCCCCATGCCCTTTCATGCCTCTCTGTCTCTGGATGTGAAGGTTACAGTGTCTGGAATGACCTTCCCCTTTCTTCTGATAAAATCGAACTCTCAGCTCCCATGTTATTTTCTCTGTGTCAAATCATGGTTCCTGATTCGAGTATATAGCTCTTTTCATATCATAATGAATAGCTATTTACATGTCTACCTCTCCCACAAATTTCCTCAGAGGCTGGGCCTATCTTTTACTCATTTCTGAAACCCTAGGGCCAGACAAGTATTTGTTCAATTCGTGTATTATAAGTGACTACATTTATGACCTTGATTAAGTTACTTAGCCCATTTGTGCTTTCTGCTTTGTAAAATGAAATAATAATAGTATCTAATTTAAAGGATTGTTTTGAGGATGAAATGAAATTGTCCATGTAGAACACAATGCCTTACATATAATTCATGATCAGTAAATATATAGCTATTGCTGTTATGATTTTTTGGAAAATATTAATCATTAAAATCCTATAACTAATGGTCATGAAAATAAATGTTTCATTTTCTAAGTTTTTTAAAATAAAAGAGCATTCAACAGATGGTTTAAATACTAGTGTTAAACAAATAGACTTGTTTACCATCACAATGAAATATCTTTCTGTGGAAAGATTGTAGGAAGTGTCTTCACTCTTTGTAATAGGTCTGTTTGCAGTATGACATCATACAGTACCTGCAGGGAATATTCAGAACCAACAAATACCACCCCCGCCTTCCCCAGCCATCAAGGTAAACTCTGTTTGCCTCTGGGATCTCACACCTCTCCCCCCACCTCGCCCCCCACTGGTACATGCAGGCCTCTCACTGTTGTGGCCTCTCCCGTTGCGGAGCACAGTCTCCGGACGCGCAGGCTCAGCGGCCATGGCTCACAGGCCCAGCCGCTTCGCGGCACGTGGGATCTTCCCGGATCGGGGCATGAACCCGTGTCCCCTGCATCGGCAGGCGGACTCTCAACCACTGCGCCACCAGGGAAGCCCTCAGCACTGCTTTTATCACCTCTCTTTCATCACTTAAATCATCAGGTATATTTTACGGTTTAAATTTTTCACATTAAAAAATTTGCAATATATTAATTTACTTATAGTAGCTGTTTTTACTACAGATAACTTTCACAAGTGAATAACGCTTATGAGATACAGGCCATGAACTGCTGTTGCTGATTCTAAAAGCAGAGAGCGTGCCCTGATGAGAACCCTTCTTAAAAATAACAAAGGAATTAGGGATTCTGAAAAGCAGGCCTCCAGCTTTGTTTTCTAAAATGTTAAAAAGTAAAGCAGCAGAGACATCGACCACACACATAATACAGTTGCCGATTTTAGTCATTGGATTTGCAAGAAGTAAATTTTACTATCGGTTAATTATTTTCTACATAATAGATGTATTGAGATACATATGATTTGCCACATCATACATATCATACATTCAGAGTGGTTCTTATTAAAATGTTTAATATCTTGGCTGGAATAATATTTCAAAAGCAAAGTTTACATTGTGATGTGAATGTGCCAGATTCTATCTTTTTAAATTCAATTCACCAAGTACAGAGTGTAAATAAAGGTATTTCTGAGATTTATTTATTTTGAGGGATTCCATTGAGGAAACATATTTTATAATCTATTTATATAGTATTAGTATTAGTTATCAGACTTCCCAAAATGAACATATTAATTAAAGACATACTTCTGACCACCTTCAACCAAAAAAACTAAAAATAAAAGGATATGCAGAGTTTGAAAGGTTTGGCTATCTAGAGCTATGCAGTTGACCTGATTACTGACTTCTTAAATTTTACAGACCATCATTTTGTAACTCAGATATTTGGCTTATCTTAATAACTGTGATAGATTAACCACCTGGAATCTACTTATGTTCAGTATTTTTTTTCTAAAACCATTCAACTCAAACACAAAGATTTCTTAATAACATACCAGGTGACAGAAGAGGGGAGGAAAAGGAGTAATGGAGTTGAAAGAAAAATTTACGAGTGTGAAGTTTTCTAACTTGCAGTCGTCACCAAAATCTCCTTCATTATGGAAACCATACTTTTCAGCTAAATGGGGAATGAGAAGGGAATAAAAGTGGTTGTTTTTATTAGTGAGGACAGGCTAAGTTTCTACTGTACTGACAAACAATACTCAAATATCAATGGCTTAACTCAAGAAAAACTATTTGTCATTTATGCAATGCCCACTCTGAGTATGATGATGGAGACTGCTTCAACCACTGCTTCACTATCTGCACCCAAAGCCTCCTCCATACTAGCTGCAGCAGGCCGTGGAAGCACAAGAGGAACTCACACGTGTAATTAAATGCTTCAGCCCAGAAACGACACTGGTAATCGAATGCCTCATCCCAGAAGTCATTCCATTCACAGCTCACTGGCTTTCCATTTGCCTAGAAGGATAGGAGGTCCACACATTGTTGAAAACACCAGAAGTCCCTATAATGGGGGTCAGAACAGAACCGAACACAGTGTTTTTCCCCATAATAATCGCTGCATAGTAAATTAACTCCAATTTCAACTCTCCAAATAATTTAGTCTTAATCTGAGTTTTGCATATGTAGCTGAGGACATGATTCTGCCACCACTGTAATTTGGATATGTCTGGGTACGCCGGAGCTTTGGTGGCACTGACCTACCAAACATCCACTTGCAAGAGGGATTGAGAGACCAGTGAAGAGAGGACTCATCCTAAGGGAGCAGAAAGTTGGGAAGATTATAGTGTTTCAATAACAGAATGTTAGTCATTAGAGAATAAGGAAGTCTGGGTAATGCTTGGGTGACTATTAGAGTAAGCAAAAGAGTTGCTCTACTGTTAACTCTTGAAAACAGTAGGGTACAATCTTCTCTGCTTTGGGTACCCAATTAACAAATACACTGTAACAGATTGCAAGGGGATCTCTTCCAAGCTTTGACCTTGAATAGAACTTGAACTTGACAGAATCAGCAGCAGGTGTTGACATCCCATGGCAATAAATGGTGGTACCCAGAAGAAGTGGCTAGAGCACCAACGACCAGGAAACACAGCAGTAACCAAAAGATCAGGATCAATTTTAAAGTGACAGGGCCAGCAAAAGCAGTATCAGTGTCCCAGCAGATGGGGCCAGTGATACAATAGCATGATACAAAATGGGGCCAAAGCCGAAGAGTGGGAAAGTAGATACTTATCATAGGGTAACTAAGCAGATTTCTTAGTAGTCCCTTGCTCACATGCACCTTAGCAGGCAAGAACACCCATCCCCCAGCTGCTGGGTGTGTTAGTAGCTCACAGTCACAGCTGGCCCCTCTCTAAGAGAACTGCCCCCAGCCAAATGGAAGTTCATTTGCTCAAGGGATGGGGCCCTCTCAAAAACAGCCTGTTGTCAATAACTGACTGACCCCGGTACATAAAAGGATGCACTGCTTGCCTAGAGGTGGGATCAACTCTCAAGGCTACTCATACTCCAGAGCTCCCTGTGGGATCAGGCGGGGACTACATTGTAACTGAACCACACATCCATCTCCTGCATTATCTCCTTCTCTCTTTCCTTCTCTATGAGCTGAAGCCCTAACAGTCTCTGCTTTTACCATAAGCAGTGAGGAAATGTGAACCGTTTCAATGGAACACAGAGAATAAAGACACTAGTTTCCTAAAGAGGCAGCATATGCATTGAGATGTGCAGAGTGGAGAAAGGCTTCCCCTTGTCCAAACTTCTGCTCTCATTACTGCTTCAGTGTGGGAAGCTTACCTCTCTCAATGACTGCAAATCTTACCCATCCTCTTAGACCTAGCATAAGCTTTCATGGAATCTTTCCAGACCGCTCTAACCCACAGTGACATTCTCTGAAGTTGCATGCTACTTACTGTTTGTGTCACCAATTTAGCAACTGATGCTTCAACTTGTGACATTTCAGCATCTCTTCTAATAATTTATTCTTCTAATATTATGTACCTGCTATGCCAGACACTGACCAACAAAAAGAAATGATACGGTTGTACCTTCCACGAACTGCCTTTAATGGAGAATACAGATATATAAACCTATTACAACACTTGGAAGTATGTAACACAGTGTGAAAATTGGAGATATTTTTACAAGGGCAATATTTTAACTGTTTTGAAAGATGATCAGAAGTTAAGGAAGAATAAAGCATTTCAGATGAAAGCATTAAAAAGTGGTACACTCAAGGAATTAAAAATGATTCATTGGTTACTCAGTGCATATGTTATAAGGAGAAAGAAGAGAATAGGAGAAAATCAGTGTGGAAAAGAAAGTAAGATCTTAAGTGTAAAAGACCTTCTATGTCATGCTAGGATATTTAACTTCTATCCAGTAGGCAATAAGGAGCCAACAAGTGTTAGTAACCCCAGGATGATGGTTGCATGTATTGTGGTAAAATCCATATTCCACAAGCCTTACCACCGATGATTTCAGGATAAGGCAACCTTTCCTTCAGAAAATTATAAAATATCTTAGACATTAAAAAATGTATAGCATGCAATATGATGATTATCTATGCATGTTCCACTCACCTTAAGAAATAAAAGATTTCAACAGTTTCCATTATTTTCTCTCTCCTCAGATAAGACTACTACCTGAATCTGGTGTATTATCATTCCATCCTTTATTTTCCCCATATTTTCCCTACACATGCTATATATAAGTATACTCCTGCACCTTGCTTTCTTCAATTAAGATCACGTTTGTGAAATTGATGCCTGGTGATATATGAAGCTCAAATTCATTCACTTTCACTGATATATAGTGTTCTATCATGTTGATATAATGCACTTTTTTTTAATCCTTTTTCCTACTACCATAGACTTGTTTCCAGTTTAACCACTTTAAATGATGTCATTATGAACAACGTTACACATGTTCTTTTGTACATATCTGGGAGAGGGGGTATAGAAATGAAATTGCTCGGTCATTTGGTGTATATATCTATAGCTTTAGTCAATATTGCCAAATTGCCATCTAAAGTGATTGCACAAATTTATACCCCTGCCATCAGGGTATTAATATTCTAATTGCCCTTCATTTTTCCCAATACTTTATGTTATTACACTTGATATTTTTAGTATCTCATTGTAGAACTAGTATTTCATCGTGGAACTAGTTGTGGAAATAGTTTACATTTTCCTGACTACCCATGATAATTTTTATGCATTGCCCATTTTTCTAATGGGTTGTTTTTTCTTTCTGATTTATAGGAATTTGTGTTAGATCTATAGGCTACAATTTTCTATTTCAGTCTGAGGGTTTTTTTTTTTTTGTAATGTATTTGATTTTGAGACCCAGGTATTTTTATTTTAATATTGTCATGTATGAAGCTAGTTTTTATATTTGTACTTTTTTGTTTATTTGCTTACAAAATCCTTCTATATTCAAGTTCATAGAAATGCTTTATATTTTCATCTGTATACTTAAAATATTATTTTTCTCATTTCAGTCTTAACATTTGAATTGTTTTTATATCATTTGAAATAGGGATCATATTTTCTTTCTATGTGGGTTTTGTAATAGGTCTCTTTGTTCTTTTGAAAGCGAATGAGAAATAGAAGTAAAAGTCAGAAAAATGGAACTCAAAATATCACCTTTACTACTAGGAAAAGCTAATTGGGGATTATGATTTTAGATCTCAAGCCAAAGGGGCTTACTAAAAATTTACTCCTAAATTGGACATAATTATTGCTATGGTCTGAATGTCTGTATTGCTCCAAAATTCATATGATGAAATCCTAACCCCTAATGTGATGTATTAGGAGATGAGGCCTTTGGAAGTTGATTAGGTCATGAGATTGAGCCTTCATTAATGGGATTAGTCCTCTTATAAAAGAGATCCCAGAGAGCTACCTGGCCCACTCTGTCATATGAGCACACAGCTGTCTATGAACCAGGAAGTGGGTTCTAACCAGACACCAAACCTGCAGGCATCTTGATCTTGGACTTCCTGGACTCCAGAACTGTGAGAAATAAGTTTCTGTTGTTCATAAGCCACTCAGTTTATGGTATTTTGTTATAGCAGCCCAAGTGGACTAAAACAGTTATTTATCCAGGCCCTAACTGACACAGGTAGATCACTATTGGCTTCCTATTTAAGTAGTGGATGCATGTGAAATGAGAGCAGATGAAAAAGTACACTTTCCACAGGCAGGGAGATCCAAAGAGAGTAGTGAAGCAGCTGCTTAGCAGAGCAAGCTCATCAACTCCTCTCAAACAAACAAGGCAAAATAATCCTTCCTCCTTTCAAGACATGGAGTCAATAACGTGTAGGAAAAGAAGCTAGAGTCCTTTTAAATGAAGATCCTCATGTGGAAGCATAAGAAGGGAAGGATAAGAATCTTTCCCCCTTAGTATCTGAAATAACAAAGGGCACTTGAATCCTGAAACCATGCAAATATGCGAGGGAGGGGTAGCCATGCTACACCATGTAAAAAACTAAAGTGAAGTCAAACAGAAATTAGATTGGACAAACAGAGATAAGCCTTTTCAAGTTGGAAACAATAAACTCACTTTTGGATTTCTAGTTCCAGTTCTACTGTGGCCTGCTGGCACTTTATTTCTCCTTTTTGGATGACTGCATTTGCCTATTTAATCCTTACCATAGCTTGTGCTTTTCTCCACTTCCTGGAGTGAATTTATGTTTCTTGCAATCATACAATCCAAAACTAGATTACAACAAAAAAAGAGAAACAAACAAACAAACAAACAAACGAGTAGAAAGATACTTACATCCATGAAATATAATTACCAGATGTTTACAGAAGTTTCTAGATTATGGTTATTTTCTATCCATCATTTTGTTGCAATACCATTACACACAGCAACTTTCATATTAAATGACTCATGAACTTTTCCCAATTATACTTAAGTTTCTGTTAATTGTGTCCTATTTTTAAATGTAAATAAATTATTTTAATGTAAAAAATATTTAAAATAATATAAATATACAGAAAACACATAAGGAAAAATATATATGTAAATGACAGAGATCACGATTAAATGGAAAAGACAAGTATAATAATAGAATTCACTAGACTTCAGTTTTACAAATTTTCTACAGAAGTAAAAGTTTGGATTCCCCTTTGAAGACAAATTACACATCTAATTAAAGAAAAACACTTAAAATGGGACTATGGGACTTTGGGTTATGCAAAGGTAAAGAACAGACTTTATTCTGCAATGACACTTCAAGAAAATGAGCAGAAAAAAAAAGAAAAGAAAAGAAACTGAGCAGAAACTAGCTAAGGTAAAAATTTCCAACTAAATTGTATTCTTGGAGCAAAATCTCACTAAAGACTGCATTTTGTAGACAGTGAGAGAATGACTCGGACTATTACTGCTTGAATGTTAAGAAAAAATGTGTGTGAACTGTGATGTCTGGAGAAGTTGGGAAAACCCATTTTACCCAAAGTGTAACAACACAAGAGTCTGTTTTATCTACACATTACCAGACATTCTTGCTTGGAATAATCATTCTAAGGTATTACCTACGTGAATATATCTGCTATAAAAATTTGATAGTTTAAAATTTTATTGCTTAAAAGAGTTAAAATGTCAAAAACAACAAAAGAGCTAGGATGGCAAAAAAACTGAACCTATTTTAAAAGGTGGGTAAAAATACTTGACCTAGTGTCTCTCATGAGTAAATTGCTATATAAAAGAATATTTGATAAAAAGATAATACATCAGTAACAACTGGATTTATTCTAGTAATGCAGGAGTGTTTTAACATTGAAAAATAAATTAGTGTTGATACACACTAGCAGAAGAAAAGAAGAAGAATTGCGTGATCCTCTTAATACATGCAAAGAAAACATTTCAGATAATTCAATATCAATTTACAATACAAATTCTTAAACTGGATATAGAATGGAACCTTCTAAACAGCATAGAATGTTGAAAAATTCTTATTAAAAATTTGTGGGCTTCCCTGGTGGCGCAGCGGTTGAGAATCCGCCTGCCGATTCAGGGGTCACGGGTTCGTGCCCTGGTCCGGGAGGATCCCACATGCCGTGGAGCAACTAGGCCCGTGAGCCATGGCCGCTGGGCCTGCGCGTCTGGAGCCTGTGCTCCGCAACGGGAGAGGCCACAGCAGTGAGAGGCCCGCATACAGAAAAAAAAAAAAAAAAAAAAAAAAAAAAAAAAAAAAAAAAATTTGTACTTTGTAATGAAATATTGAAAAATTTCCCCTGAGACCAGTAATAAGACTATTCTTACTACTTATCTGCTATTGCCACTTTTATTCAGTACAGTACTAAAAGGAGTTGCCAGTGCAAGGCATTAAAAATACAGGCAAAATAATTCATTATTTTCAGATGACGATATTATACACAAAAAAGAGCAAAAACAAAAGAAAAACAATCTACACTCAAACCATTTGAATTAAAAAGTAAATTGGGCAAAATCTCTAGATACAAGATCAGTGTACAAAATCAATTGCATTTTATCTTCCAAAATAAAGATAGAAAATAAAAAATTTAAAACAAAACCACTTATAATAATACCTAAAAAATAACTTTGATGGAAGTAAATCTGACAAAAAATATGCAAGTACGAAGCATTACTGAGAGAAATCAAAGTGGATGTAAAAAGATATAGGAATATACCACGGTCATAAATTGTAAAACTCAATACTGTAAAAATGTAAATTCTGTCTCTATCCAATTGATCCATAAATACAATAAAAGTTTCAGTGCTTTCTTGGTATAAATTGAAAGCTTAATTCTAAAATTTATGTGAAAATGAAAAAGGTCGAGAATAGCCAAGACAAACTGGAAGAACAACAAAGCTGGAGAAATTACACTAACAGATTGCTAGACATTAAAAATCTATAGTAATTAAGGCAGTGTGACTTTGGAACAAGGATAGACAAATAGATCTGTGAAGCAGAATTGAAAATCCAGTCATCTGATTTATGACACAATGACACCGCAGTACAGGGGGGAAAAGATAGTCTTTTCCAGAAAAGAGGGACTTGTCAATATGGGTGCTGGATCAATTAGATATCCATATTTTAAAAATACATAAAATTTGATCCTTGTCTCACACCACACACAACAACCAATCTCAGATGGACTGTAGATTTAAATGTGAAATGCAAAACACTAAAGATTTCATAAAGAAACAGGAGAATGTTTTCATGACCTGAGGTAGGCAAGTATTACTTAAATAGGATTCTGAAAAGGCTAAATAAGAGGGGAAGAAAAGATAAACCAGACTACGCTAAAACAATGGCTGTTCCTCAAAAGAAAAAGACACCATTCCAAAACTAAAGGGTAGGGCTTCCCTGGTGGCGCAGTGGTTGAGAGTCCGCCTGCCGAATGCAGGGAACACGGGTTCGTGCCCCGGTCTGGGAAGATCCCACATGCTGCAGAGCGGCTGGGCCTGTAAGCCATGGCCGCTGAGCCTGCGCGTCCGGAGCCTGTGCTCTGCAACGGGAGAGGCCACAACAGTGAGAGGCCCGCGTACCGCAAAAAAAAAAGAAATAAAATAAACAAACAAACAAACAAAACACTAAAGGTTAATCTATACAGTAAGCATAAAAATACACTTTTATAAGCATATTGTCAAAGTATGTGTATAACTCCTACAAATCAATAAGAAAAATATAAACAACACAATAGAACGATAGGAAAAAGACTTGAAAAAGCAACTCGCAAAAGAAGCCATTCAAATGTCTCCTAAATACATAAAAAGGGGCTTTGAGAGTCACCAGGTAAACACAAGTTAAAACTGAAAAGAGACACACTGCACACTCACCAATATAACACATTTTTAAAAGACACCAAATGTCGCAGAAGATATGAATCAAGTTGTACTCTTATTGCTTAGCAGAAATTACTCAAGCTACTAAAGCCATGCATCCAATAATCCCTCAATTCTGTTCTTAGACTTGTACCCAAGAGAAAGGCACTCATGTGTTTACCAAAAGACAATGACAATGTTCATGCTGCACTATTTGCAATAGCTTTCAAATAGGGAAATCAAATGTCTATAGCAGTAGAATAGATGAATAAATTATGGTACATTGATACAATAGATAACTACACAGTGATGAGAAAAAGAACATTAACTATAGCAACCACATGTATGCATCTCACATGCATATGTGAAGTGAAAGAATAAGACATAATAATATTAATCATAATAATACAACACATAATAATCTTTGCTGTATGATGCCACTTATATCAAGTTAAAAAATCAAGATAGTGGTTATCCTTGGGGATTAATGGTTAGAAGGAAGAAAAAAGGAGTTTTCTGGGTGCAAATAATGGCTTGTTTCCTCATCTGGGTGCAGGGTCCACACAGAAGTCATCATTTTGTGGAAAAAAATCATCAAGCTGTACATATGATTGGTGTATTTTCCTACATATATTTTACATTCTAAAAATAAGTTAACTTCAAAGTATTTTCCAAAGATCCATATTCAAGTGACTCTAAATACTAACATTCGCAATGATTCAGAGTTGAATATTTCTTTTGGAAAATCCTTGGGAAATATCCCAATCCTCAATGAGAAACAGAAACAATTCCTGCTGTAAGCATTCTTTTTGGCCAAGTATACCACAGTGAAAATAAAATGCCAACTCTCATGTGAATTCACTATAACTTGAGGGAAAACGAACTGGAGGCACTGGTGAAGTTCAAGAGCATTTTTCTTATCTGAAGGTCTCAAAGTTGACTTTTGCTTTACCATTTCCTAAGTGGACATTTCTAAGTGCACATTCATGCCTGCACACGCAGCACTTTTACAATGACCAGATTCCCTTGCAGAGAGATCATGATTTACCAGCACACCTCTTCTAGGAGTCTCATGTTCCTGCCTAGATCTTTCCTTGGATGATTTTTCAATGCTTACTAATAAATTTCCTTACAACTAAAGAACTGATTCCATTGTGCCGTGTTTTTTTCTTTAATGTTATTGGCATATTTATCATCTGGAGGTATAGGTGAGAGGCTTAAAGGTATAATTAGTTTTTCTCTCATCTAATTTAAATGAAAATAGTATAATGAGGTTTGGGGACAATATTCTCTTAATTAAAGGGAGCCATCAAAAATCTTGTTAGTTATTCCTGGCGTTGAGTTAACATATTGAAATTGACTAAACCTTTTTGATGCAGAGAAAATATGACATCAAGTCAGGTAAGTTATGGTTGGAACATCCCACTAGTCTAGGGAGAGGTGCAACCTGATTTGATTCCAGGCATACTATGGTTAAACACAGCTCATCTGGAACCATCGAGAATGTTCTCAAGAAAGATGGCATTTTCTCCTTGCACATCATTATTTGGCACCACGTTGAATTCAGATTGGGTTTTTTAGCATTTTATAACATTTTTACAAAAACAGATAAATTCCAAGATAACATTTATAAAACTATTTCAACATTTCAGTTAGTTTATTTTAAAAAACCCTTTCAACATTCCAATAGCTCTTTTCTACATATTTTGTATATAATTGGTTAGTAGAAGGCTCTGAAAGTTTGAGTTATTTTTCATGATAGTTATGGGTTAACTTTAAACTTATATAAATGAATCTGAAATTATCATAAAATATTTTCTTGGCCTTTTGTTATTTGAGATCTGTTTTTAAAGATATGCATACTTGCTAAAATGATTTCTGAAGCACTTTAGTACAAAATAGAAAACAAAAAATCTTTTTTGTCTGTTTAACAAATCACAAGGGCAATTATTTTCTTCTCAATGCTGAAGCACTAGTGTATAAAATACTCAACTCATTAGCTCTAAAGGTACTACATGTACAAAAGGAATGAATTTAGCCTTTTTTAGGCAAAACATTTGTACAATTCCATAGAGAAACTTAACACAGGAAAGAACCACCCAGTCCAGGAAGTGGGTATATAGCTAAGGATAATCATTTACTTATGCATTTACTCAATGCCTGACAGTGTCCTCTCAACAGATATAAAAAGGAGACAACCGAAATCTATGTCCTCAGTGGGAGACAGACGTGCAAATAATCAAGTCCAGCACATTCACCTAAGGCTGTGGAGGTACAACAATCAAGTGCACTGGGAGGGTGTGAAGAACATCAGTCTCTGGGCATCAGGAAAGATTTTCACGGAGGGGTGTCAGTGTAACTCCAAGTCAGTGATATCTCAGGGAGTCTTACCTGAGGCTTGGGTTCTCCTCAGGCTTCTCCTGGATGACCTTCAGAGTACAATGAAGTACACTCATACCTCTGGAGTGGCCCCAGAACCACTTGCTCATTAAGCCCTCCAGCTTCTACCTGCATTAGCAGCAGACATACCAGGAAGCCTCAAAGCAGATTAACTTACAGGTATTGTGTGCTTGAGCAATCATCTCATTTCACCCTTATGGGAAATTACTGTGACTTAAGTGGAGTTACAGAGCCAGAAATAGATGAGGTTTCTTTCTTATAGTAAAATTTAGGGCAATCAAATGTATAAAATTATACATTTCCTTCAACAGCCTTTGTCTAGCATAACACTCAAGAAACTCAATGCTCTGATTCAAAAGCGAATGACACGTTTAGATACCATGCTCCCACTACTGGCAGTTTCCACCCCTGAGTAACCACAGAAGAATTAAGGAATTAAACCTAGCTTAGGACATTATATCAGTGCACGCACAATATTTTTTCCTATTAGAACTAGTACAACCCAATCAAAAAATGGGCAGAAGACCTAAATAAACTTTTCTCCAAAGACAACATACAGATGGCCAATAACCACATGAAAAGATGCTCAACACTGCTAATTATTAGAGAAATGCAAATCAAAACTACAATGAGTTATCACCTCACACTGGTCAGAATGGCCATCATCAAAAAATCTAAGAACAATAAATGCTGGAGAGGGTGTGGAGAAAAGAGAACCCTCCTACACTGTTGGTGGGAATGTAAATTGGTGCAGCTGCTATGGAGAACAGTATGGAGGTACTTTAAAAACTAAAAGTAGAGCTACCATAGGATCCAGCAATCCCACTCCTGGACATACATCTGGAGAAAACCATGGTTCAAAAGGATACACGCGCTCCAATGTTCATTGCAGCACTGTTCACAATAGCCATGACATGGAAGCAACTTAAATATCCATCAACAGATGAATGGATAAAGGTGTGGCGCATATATACAACAGAATATTATTCAGCCATTAAAAAAGAATGAAATAATGCCATTTGCAGCAACATGGATGGACCTGGAGATTATTATACTAAGTGAAGTAAGTCAGAAAGAGAAAGACAAATATGATATCACTTATTATGTGGAATCTAAATACAATGATACAAATGAACTTATTTACAAAACAGAAATAGACTCACAGACTTAGAGAATGAACTTATGGTTACCAGGGGGCAAGGGAGAGAGGGAGGGATAGATTGGGAGTTTGGGAATGACATGTACACACTGCTATATTTAAAATAGAAAATCAACAAGGACCTACTGTCAAAATACATATATAAATAAATAATGCTCTAGGTAAAATTCCTCATTTAATCTTACCTATATGGTAAGAATTATCCAGCTTTATAGTTGGAAACTGAGATTCAAAGAGGTTACATACTTTCCCTAACTCACACACAAAGATAGTAAATTACATATCTTGAATTTGAACTGAGTTCTATTTGGCTGTAAAAACCACATGCTCTTTCCTAAGTAGTTCAGAGTGTATGACAGAATTTGCCTTACTGAGATCAATAGATTACTAGCCTCAGAATCACCTGGGCTGCCTGTGGCACTTGGGCCATCGATCTCGCAGGCTTCAGTAGTTGTAGCGTTCAGGCCCAGTAGTTGTGGCACATGGGCTTAATTGCTCTGCAGCATGTGCTATCTTCCCAGATCAGGGCTCGAACCCATGTCCCCTACATTGGCAGGCAGATTCTTAACCACTGTGTCACCACGGAAGTCCCCAAAATTGGTATTTAAAAAAAAAAATCATATTGGGTAGTAGTGAATAGTGATTATATTCTATATAAATATAATCATTACAATCAATACTCAGTAGCTGCAGTCAAAGTGCTTTTCTAAATAACCAGCCACGTAAGATGTAGAGTTGGATTTGAAATCCAATTTGTTCATTTCCAAGCTACATAAACGCCCGTGCTCCTTCGGCTACCCCACAAAGCTTCCTTCTCCTCTCAGAAAAGAAGGGAGAGGAGACTCATGTGAGTTGAAGTACTCAAATATCTTTGTAGAAGTAGAAGAGAATAAAACAATATTAAGTTGGACTTTGGATTTTTGAGCTCTGATAAATATCATTTCCCTGCAATAAATGTAAACAAACAAACAAATAAATAATGCCATCCCAGTGCCAGAACAGAGCCAGTCTTTATAGAATTAATTCTTCCGTAAGACACACCACAGCACATTTTCACTGAGCTACTGTGCGAGGAGAAAGGATCATCTTAGGATTCCCAGAATCTGGGCATGGTGAGATAAAATAGGACAACCCAGGTACGGGGGCACTTCAAAATACTGCTTCCAGCCACATAGGGCAGCTGTAATTTCTGGACAACAATAGCAGGAGATAAAGCAGCTTAGCATGTGGATTGAGCAATGGGGTAAGGACTTTGGCAAGGGCACTAACGAATTCCGCAATAAGTGAATAGAGCTGAAAATTCAAGAAAATGATTCACATGGGCACAGGTAGAAAGGCGTGTTCAGGATTTCTAGTCTGGCCTGTTGAGTCATCCACAAAATTTTCCACGAAACAGTTATTATCCTGCGGCCCTTTATTTTAGTAAGAGGCACAGAAATGTGTGGTGAAATCAGAGAATTTAGGAAATGATAAACACTTAACAACTTCCAAGAAACTTGAAGGATCATGGTATGCAAACTGAGTGCTTAGCAGTTGAGAAAACTGAGACCCAGTTGTCTAGAGTCATAAGGAGGCTCAGTGAGCACTTAGCCAAAAACTCAGGTCTCAGTTCTATTGGGTTCTTTGCTTAGTTCATGATGTTATTATTCTGGTCAGAGAATGGAGAATAGAATGTTCTTGCTTATTAAATAAAAGTCATTAAGTGGTTAAAGCTAGGTCCATACAATGACCATATCCCTAATGTTCAAAAGAATGAAACAATGTCACACTGAATCTTAAAATTGCCTTGAATAAAATGGAAATTGTTAGGATGTTGCAGGACAACCAGGCCACCTTTGAGATGATCATAGGTCCACAGTGGACTGTACACATCTTTCTCATGTAATGACTAATGGAATAAATTATTCTAATATTGCCATTTTTAAATACTTAGAAACTATTTCAATTTAACTCTTTTTGAAAAGAAGGTGAAATCTAAGTAATATTTTTCTGTGTATTTTGTCACTTCCTTCAGGTCTTTCAAATGTGACTTTTTCAGTGACATCCTCTTTGTTTTGGTTTTTATTTTAATTGAAGTATATTGATTTATAATATTGTTTGTCTGAGGTATACAACATAGATTCAAAATTTTTATAGATTACATTCCATTTAAAGTTATAAAATGTTGGCTATATTCCCTGTGCTTTTCAGTATAACCTTGTAGCTTATTTACTATATAGAGTGAGGTCTTCTTTGAACACTTTAAAGCTGCAAACCACATGTCACACTACCCACCCCTGAGGCACTTACTGTTCCCTCTGCGCTTTAATTTTGTCTCCAAGACAGTTAACACAACCTAACAAATGAAAACTTACCCTTTATTATCATTCCCTAACTAGAATAAAGGCTCTAGGAAAGCAGGAATTGCTTTGTATCCCCAAGAGCGGAGTACCTAGCACATTATAGGTGCTTAGCAAATATTTGTTGAATGTATAAATGAATATAAAAATTCAAAATATAAAATGTCTTAAAGTGTCTATTAAACATAGCCTGAAATTTAAAATAAGTATATTTGATATATCTTTTAAAAACTATAGAGTCTTTTCCAGCTTCATACAGACTAAACATTTGGAATCTAAATAAATTTTAGATAAATGTTGATCTAAATTTGATTTTTTTGCTTTTCTTCAGTATGTGTATTACAAAGTAAGGTACAGGCTTTAATAACAACAAAAAGCAAAGAAAACACCAAATGACAAATCTAAAAGAGCAATTTAATCTACTTTTTAGGCAGTTAAGTTTCATAACACTGGGTGATATTAAACAAGTCCATCACGTGTTTGCTTAAAATTTGAGTTTTATTTCATCTTTTTTCCTTCATGGATGTACAAGAGATTCTATTCCTCCTAAATGACATTATTAAACTTTTTAGAAATCATAAGATATTCTATATTAATTTAGCTCTTTGCTTGATGAAATTTGTTTTTCTTCTCCTTTAAAACATAAGAGGACACACTGAACAATCTAGAACAATCTTGATAAAGTCACTCTGTGTGAATCTGTATAGAAATTGCATTTAAAAACAATGATGATAACAACTATCTGTAACATTGTGAAAATTAACCAGGGGTGCATTCTGTGCCCTCCTAGTCACCATGATCCAGGTCTCATGGCATGTTTCTCACTTTGCCTCAACCCTAACCCAGGAACTCTGTGCCAGCTTTATTGTCCAGCTGTGTGTTCTCAAAAAACTCATTTTAAAACATCTCAGCTACAAAACACAGCTAAACAAAACATCTCCTATGAATGCTGCCAGACTCTGAATCACCTAATGTACATGAGTTAAAACACAGATCTGGGATTCCAGGATATTTTAATGTCAACTGGTGGAGGTGATGGAGTTGGGGTAGGGTGGGACTTGCTCCTCCTGTCTCCTCTCCAGCCCTTCATTTCTTTGACTATTAGTTGAGATCAATGGTGCTCCTTAGAGCTGGTGTTGCTTTATGCCTACAGGGTGTTTTGAGGGCTTTCAGCTGATGCCAATGTAGAAATATAGCAGGCAGATTTCTTAGCATTTTCTACAAAGAAATAAATATATATTATATATGTAATTTAAGAAGTTCCTGCAAATTGAATTCATTCTTAGAGCAAAATCTAGCTAATATAAGTTACCTTTAATATTGGTTCTAGAAATAAAAACACAATTCCCCTCATTCTAATAATTTAGAGAGTGAGCTGGAAATTCATCTGGGGAGAATTATATCCTCATCAGAAGTCTGAACTCAAGAAATGGACTCACTATATAACTGTTTAATTAATCTTATTTTAACCATCATTCTTCTCAGAAAGCATTTCAAATGAAAACAGAATCATGTGCAAAAGATCTCATAAAGTGGCTGAAAGCAAAACCTATGCTGCTAGAAAAATACTGACCAGAGATGTGAAAGTTTTAATAGATATTATTCCTACAAACCCATTGGTTATATGTAAATCATTAAATAGATTTATAAATACAGAATTAATCTATAATTTTAGTTCCTCTGCCAAAATGAACTTTTTATTTAGATTTCATTTTTAATAAGGTGGGGATTTGATCTGAAAAGAGTCTTATTGACAAAGATTGCCTGTCACTTATGATAACATTAGGGGAAAGAGTCCCTCTCTGCCTATTTGCTTAGTTCTAGAAACTGCTGAAAGACAGTGATGGCAGTTGTGGTCACCAAAATAGCCCTTCTTGTGGATAAGGTGCATTTTTCTTTCTGGGTCCTTGGATTTCAGTGGACCTTTGTACTGGTGAGCTTAGTTGACACCAGGGTTGCAGAACCACCAATGCAACAAAGGCTGAACAGGGAACATTAGATGGTGTGTACCTAACAGTGATGCCCTTTGTTAATAGCCTACCATGGTTAAAAAAAAAAAAAGAGGGGGGATTCCTTTTGGTCTGAGTATGATTTTCCTGTATTTTTCCTCACTGTAACAATAAGCAGGGCTGCTCTTTGGGATGATTAAACATGCTTTGGAGTAATCATGCATGGGTAGAAAGACATTGTCATAAAAGGTGAAATGCAGGCCCCAAATCATTGATTTTGATTATTATAAAGAATATAATCTAAAGTCTCCTGGATGATCTACTTATACAATTATATCATCATAAAAAAGAATTTTATTTCCAAAATATACAAACAGGTCAGGCAGCTCAATATCAAAAAAACAAACCAATCAAAAATGGGCAGAAGATCTAAATAGACATTTCTCCAAAAAAGACATACAGATGGCTAAAAGGCACATGAAAAGATGCTCAACATCACTAATAATTAGAAAAATGCAAATCAAAACTACAATGAGGTATCACCTCACACTAGTCAGAATGGCCATCATCAAAAAGTCTACAAACAATAAATGCTGGAGAGGGTGTGGAGAAAAAGGAACACTCCTACAGTGTTGGTAGGAATGTAAATTGGTACAACCACTATGGAGAACAGTATGGAGGGTCCTTAAAAAACTAAAAATAGAACTACCATATGATCCAGCAATCCCACTCCTGGGCATATATCTGGAGAAAACCCTAATTCGAAAAGATACGTGCACCCCATTGTTCATTTCAGCACTATTTACGATAGCCAGGACATGGAAGCAACCAAAATGTCTATTGACAGAGGAATGGATAAGAAGATGTGGTACATATATACAATGCAGTATTACACAGCCATAAAAAAGAATGAAAAAATGCCATTTGCAGCAACATGGGTGGACCTAGAGATTATCTGGCTGAGTGAAGTAAGTCAGACAGAGAAAGACAAATATCTTATGATATCACTTAGATGTGGAATCTAAAAAAAAAAATGATACAAATGAACTTATTTACAAAACAGAAATAGACTGACAGACTTCAAAAACAAATTTATGGTTACCAAAGGGGAAAGGTGGGGGGGAGAATAAATTAGTAAATTGGGATTAACATATACACACTACTATACATAAAATAGATAATCAATAAGGACCTACTGTATAGCACAGGGAACTCTATTCCATATTCTGTAATAACCTGCATGAGAAAAGAATCTGAAAAAGAATGGATATATGTATATATATAACTGAATCACTTTGCTGTACACCTGAAACTAACACAACATTGTAAATAAACTATACTCCAATATAAAATAAAAATTTTTTTAAGTCTCCTCAATGATCTAGCTAAAAAATTATATCATCATAAAAAAAGAACTTTATAAATATTTATGCCAGGTTTTTCATTTTCTTCTCCTATTGTACTAGCTACATTCTTTTATGAAGCTCAATAAGAGAGATAGAGACAATCCCTATCTAATCTTAGTGTATTATGACATAAAAATAATAACCACTCGTATTTATAAATTTTTATATAAGGTTTTATATGTGGCAAATACAAGATTAGATTTATACATGTTCAATGGACATAAGAAAAATGTATATTCTCTGAAGTGTGTAGGCTCTATCAAACTTATTGATTGTACTGGTAAATTTCATGATAGCTTTTCTTATTGTTTATTTACTGATGTGTCCATTTAAGAAGAATTATTAAAATCATTCAAGAAGATTCCAGGATATAAAATGAATATATATATAATGGATAATTTAAAATGTAACATAATAAAACAAGAACAACACTTTATGTTTAAAAAATTTTACCAAAATACATAAAACAAGATGAGAATAAACTGAAAGCACACCATGTTTCTGAATGGGAAATTTAATATTATTAAAGATTCTATTTTATCCAAACTAAATGTATCAATTTAATGTTATTTCAATTAGATTTGGCGGGTTTTCTTTTTTTAATTAATAAGGTCTATTTGATTAAAGTAATTCAGTCACTAATCTTTGGTATATTATTTCTCAATTGCAAATGGCAGATGACACTTTTAATGTGTTTTTAAACCTCACTTTATAAACAATGTACTAGGAGGCCTTTGATGGAGATCACAGACATACATGCTCAGGACAAAAAGAGAGAGGAAGAGACAGGAAAAGTAGTGTTATATACTACATAGATAGCACCCAAACTATAGATACCAATTGAACTGTACCCCAAATTTCCCCTTGCTCTAATATTGGGATACAGAATTGGGGCCACACATGTTCACTTCAAACCCCTTACATGATTAATTTTTCTCCAGGTAACTCCCGGTCTCTTAGATCAATATATTTCAATTAGGCTTATCCCACAGTCATATCCCATTTCTGAATCCTGAACTGAGTACAACTGAGCCTTAAAGAGGATCACCAGGTACAGTGATTCATTTGATAAATCATTTATGACCCTTTTTGGTGGTGAGCTAAAGCTGGCCTTAGATAAGCTACTCAACAGCAGTAAAGACTGGTTAACGATGTGCTTCTACCCCATCTTTTCCAAGTCTAATAAAAGGCCTGTGGTCTTACTCAAGAAAGTGCAGTACTGCATGAAGTCTATGCAAACCACACTTTACGAATGACAGAAAAAGAAAAAGAAGAAAATAAGCACATTTTGAATAATTGAAAGTAAAACAAGAAAGATACAAAAGCAAATACTTTATAAGCAACATGATGGAATATTTCAGGAGTCTGGAAAAGGAGAAAGAGTGAGTCTAAAATAATTTTGGTATGCAGTTTAGAGGTCCATTAAAAAAAAAAGGTAGCTACAAAAATGTTCCCTTTCGGGCTTCCCTAGTGGCGCAGTGGTTGAGAATCCGCCTGCCGATGCAGGGGACACGGGTTCGTGCCCTGCTCCGGGAAGATACCACATGCCGCGAAGCGGCTGGGCTCGTGAGCCATGGCCGCTGAGCCTGCGCATCCAGAGCCTGTGCTCCGCAATGGGAGAGGCCACAACAGTGAGAGGCCCGCGTACCACAAAAAACAAAACAAAACAAACAAACAAACAAAAGTGTTCCCTTTCAATGAGAGTTCAGATCCCATTTCAAAACATACACATTACTCGGGTAAAATAAAGATCACCAGAAACTATCCTTGAGCTTAAAGCTCTACGGAGAACAATATAATATTAATTTATCCAACGCATAAATTTCTAAATATGTGCATATAATTTGCTTTTGAGCGCTAAATAAGAAGGATAATGAGAATGAATAGACGGCCAATAGAAGTCAGTGTTTAATATCTTCACTGTGTAGATGCAGACACTGATTTGACCGACTGTCCTTCCTGGAGTAGGAGGAACCAAGAGAAGTGGAGAGGGTTTTCGTGGCCTGCACTCCCGAGCATCCCATTTCTGTCTGGTTTGGCGCATGAAAAAAATCATGGAAAGAGAATAGGAAGGGAAGTGAATTTCTTTAGTCTCCTGAGTTCTTCAGTTTAGAGCGGAGGCAGAGGAAAGTTGTGATAAAGTTTCGTCACTCAGTGTTTACCTCTGCTCAACAGCCCACTAGAGCCCTGAAAGCCCTGCTTGCATTCCTGCCATCGAGACGCTTAATGCAAACAGCAAGGCTTGGTCCCACAGTCAGTGCAGACCAAAGAGAGATGGTCAGGTAAGACTTCTGACAAGAAAAGGCAGCTACAGCTTTTCCCTCAAATTAAAGAAATATTAGGGAGGATGTTTGGAAAGATAACTGTTCCTGTTTTCCATTTGGATATGTTTTCTTCAAAAGTGACTGCAAATACTCTCTTATTTTGTCTAGTCTGGAGCAACTGGGAACTTCAGATATTGATTAGCATTTTTACAGTGAGGTGCTTTCTAGAATACGTGACCTCATCATTGGTGCCGGCTGGAAAGGCACTGCTGCCAGGACCACCATGTACTGATGGCTCAGGGCAAGAGCAGGCAAAGGCCCACAGCATGGGGGTGCAAAGTGCAGTCACTTTTTCTAGCTAGCTTCAACGGAGTGCTTTAAATGTTAGTGAATTTTACCTCCAAATTCTCATTTCTGGCTCCTCTTGAAAAAAATCTGAAGACTAGGCAACACTAAGCCTGCCTTCTTCCTTGATGAAACAGACTACAGCTTCTCAGTGACTGCCTGTCTAGTGAGGCCATGTTCTACTATCCTCACCAGTAAGAAAGGCCTCACCTTCAGTCCACTTCACCCCATCTGGCCCTATAAGAATCTGAATTTGCAAAATGAAACTCTGACATATCTAATGTGCTATATGTAACACTACATCGTATTACAGGTTCTACCTCTATGGACTCTACCTCTGAGTGAATATTAAATCATTCCTTCATCAGCAAGCACCTGTTGAATGAATACACCACATTGCCTTTAATTAACCGATGGAAACACTCAATGGTACTTCCTCTGTGATCTACAAGATGAAGCGATTACACTATAAACTTGTAAAAAACAGAAAACCAAGAGCCTTGTCTGAGCTCTCACGGCAATTACAGTACAAACCACATTAGTTATTTAGCTCTTAATCATAAACTATTTCATCTGGTTTTTTCCCCTCTTTTATGTATATTTATCTTGTCTCCCCAATAAAGCTGCAGTTCATCAAAGATCAGGATGTTTGTCTTTTATGTCTTTACAATCCCCCATGGTGTATTGTACGCAGTAATAATGCAATAAGTGCATACTTGTTTATTTAAAAAGTGATATGAAGCAGAAGCTTCCCAGTACCCTTCAACAGTCATGATGTTGTAATATCTGAGACCATCTGCCTCTGCCCTCTCTTCCTTTGTAGGAATAATCCCAGGCTGAATCACACAAAGCAATGCCAACTCATTTTTCTAGATGTGCCTTCTATTGGCTTCTTTACCTCAAATCACACAGAAGGCTCCTTTGAAGCAGGTCCCGCCAGAGACTTGATAGTGATCAGGGCTGTGATCACAGTGAGTATGCAGCCCTGGAACCCAGCACTGGTTACTGGCACTTACATGTTCACACCAGGCCCTGCCAAACCACATGTGCTCCAGGCCAAGGAGCTTCCCCTCAAACAGAGTGCTGTCTGGCCGGCTGCTCACTCAAGGAGATGAATCAAGAGCCCTAAAGGCAAGGTATAAACTCCTTTCTTCTTGGCATAGACTGTAGACCAGCAGGGTCCAAATTGATTCCACAAACATAGATAATTATCTAAAGTGAATGCACCCAGACTCTTACTGTCAAAGGAGCCATTAATAGATCAAGGTAGGCTGGGTGGAAATGGAAATCTTACTGTGAGTTCAGTGGGTTTAGGCAATATGCCTCCCTGGTACCATAAATATGACATGATGAGGTGGGCAAGTGGGTCTCAGAAATTTGGATTTTTTTCCTGATATTTTCTTTATTTTTGCCTCATCTTGTGGCATAAAGCAACTGAGGAATAACTGTTGGATGAACTGTTACATCATCACAAATAGTTAATGAGACTTAAATGGAATCTAAATCCTCCTACCAGAAAAAAGAATGGTCAGCTTTAGAGAAGGCAAATGGCTGCTGGTGAAAAAAATCGTAACTACATTCACACATAATTTAGAACAAGATGATTTTAAAATCAAAATGTTATCGTTTTACCATAAGTGAAAACAAGGAAGACTATACTTGACATTCTCCCTTACTGCATAGATCTATTGTATTATGGAGTTTCTGATGGGATGTTAGCAATGATGTTTTAATGTGGTTTGATCATATCAGATTATCATATGAAGCGATAATCAGTTTAGTAGGTCAGGAATTAATAGACCAAAGGAGGAAATGTCTGTGTGGACCTGGTTCCCATCATTCCTTTGCCCTACTTGACCCACCAGTGGAAATTCTTTTATGTTTCTATAAGGCAGTTTATGGATAGAAAAGAAACAGGAAGAAATGACCAGACCTCACATGCAATTGCATCCCCTGGGTTATGAGGAATGCTAAACAGCATTTGTTAATAGTAGGAATACTGTTCTTTAATTTCCTACAAAACTGCTTCTTGACCTCAGCCTAAATTCTGCCTCCTTTCAGAAGCCTCCTTTCACCATCCCTTCTAAACTTTGCTCGTCCACTCACCCCATTCTTGCTCCTAGTTTAACCTATTTTATTATCTCCTTAGCACTTACATCCTGAAGTAAACTATATTTTTTTCCTTGTCTATTTTCTGCCATTTCATCCACTGTAAGTTCCAAGACAGTAGAAACATCTTCTGCCATATTAACTACATAGAAGGTGCTCAATAAATATTTGCTAAAAAATTAATGAACAAATGAACATTTAATATTTTCAAATTATCAAAGCAACCATAACAAAATGTAAAGACAGGTTCTTTATTTCCAAGGATATATGCCTGAAGCATTTTTGAGCATCAGCCCACCCCTGATTCCATTTCTGAACATTGCTCCATTTCTTAGCTACCCCATCCCAAACGAGGGATGCTGTGGGAGAGGGAGACATGGGAGGTTCAGGGTACGTTTGAAGTAAGGGATACCAGTATGTCTTTCACAACGTTTTTTTTTTTTTTTTTTTTTCTATTTGGTAACAAAAAAAGCAGAAGTTAGATATTTTGTTTTGTAGACCGCAGAAAACTATTGATGACCTCAGCTAAAAGACTACATTCTTCAGACTCCCTTGAGAGAGCTGCCAGACAGAAGTCATTGTTTCTTCCAGGAATGCCCTTTGCGCTAGGTTGACTCAGCTTGGAAGGGGGCACTTTTACCCTTTCCACCTTCATCTTCTTCATTCCACAGAAAAGACAGATATAATGGCTAGAACTCACATGCGCAGTGTTAAGGATAGAGACCACAAAAATAAGGGTGATGAGAGACAGGGGTCTGGCCCACTGATGACATCATAAGACCACCATGCTAGCCCTAGATTATTGTCTGAAATGTTTTTGAGAGAGAAAAATAATTTTTTTCTGCCACCATTATTCAGTTGCTTTTCCTATCCTATTGAGCCAAATCTATCTTATCAACACATCATTTAAAAGGTTAAAACTAAATAATTAAAATTATCAGTTGAGTCCAAACTGCCATGTTAAATTGGCCCACCATGGCCACGGGCTCTGCATGCATGGATTCAACTGCAGATCAAACATACAGAAAATAAATTCCAGGAAGTTCTAAGAAGCAAAACTTGAATTTGTCATGCACAAGCAACTATTTACAAAGCACTTACATTGTATTAGGTATTGTAAATAATCTAGAGATGATTTAAAATATACAGGAGGATGTATGTAGATTATATGCAAATATCATTTTATATAAGGAACTTGAGCATTAGTAGAGTTTGGTAGGCAAGCCAGGGTTGGGGAGTGATGGGTTGTTCCCGGAACCAAACCCTCGCAAATATTGAGGGACAACTATATCCATGTACCATATACTTTTTCACAAAGTTTTCAACATGCTTATCTCATTTGTCATTTTCATCCTTAAAATATACCACTTAATTAAGCATACCCATTTAACAGAGGAGACAATAAGACTAAGGAGGTTAAGTCACTAATAAAATGTTCCCAGTTGGTAAATTAGAGCACAAATCATCTGAATTTTAGTCCAGACCTCTTTCCAGTAGAGTATGCTGCCAATTGCTCAAATATGTGTCAAAGTTTCAAGAATTATTACATATGCCACTTAATGAGAACAGATAAAGCATTAAACACATATAAGGGAGATGACACCAAAGTTGCTATTGGTATCAAATGATTATTTTAAAAATATTTTTATAAATTCCGAAATCTCTTCCATAACAAAAATATATACAAAATAAATATCATAGCCAAAGAAAAATTCTTTCTATTTTAGTTATTGAGCAGGAGATAAATGCATTCAATGTAACAATATGGGCTAATTAACTCAGGTGGCAGATGTGAGAATGGTTAGGATTCTAGCTAGATTCTGCCAACACTTGGTACTACAACCAAATAGGGAAACATCATCACCGGCTATGGAGGTGTGTGAAGATTTACTGAAAACCTATCAAATAGATTGCCATACAATTGATCAAATATATTTAGGAAAACTAGATTGCATAATATTTGATTTACCGATTTGAATCACCAAACGCCAAATCAACTTGCATTAATACTATAAAATCCATTTGCTGAAGAAGGATTTTTCCATATAAAAGGAAGAAATTTGCCACAGATAAGCTATAGCTATATGTAAAATGAATCTCTTCTTATGTTGTTATGTTAACATATTCAATATTGCATGGATCTGTAAACTTAAAATACTGAATTAAGAAGCTGATTTTTTTTTTAACCTGTGCAGAGCTAGCTTTTGAAGATGAATTTATGTCCCTATTCTTTATGTGGGTGACCTCACAGAAAAGAAATTCTACTTTTCTGACTAACTCCTGAGAGATTTTCAAACATCTTGCCCACTAACTTACTTAATCTCTTGCCTGTGAATTTTGAGTAAGGGTCATAATTTTGGGGGGAGATAAGATAAATAGTAGAAAGAGATGATAGTCAATATCATATCAACATCAATTCTTTGCATGAAAGACAACCCTTTTTTTCTTCAAAAATAAGTACAAATCCCCCTCTACAACCTTTAGAGTATCATTAAGATTCTAGCCCACTCTGAAGCACTAACCTAGTTAAGAAAAAGGAACATTTATTTTGTAGGGTCTACCTCGTCTGATCAGTAGTGAGACTGTAAATATCAGATGATTTCCTGGACACAGCTCTTTCAGCATATTTCCAGAGTGAGGCACACTCCCCAAGCTTAGATAAACTGGATATGCTCTGGGACGATGAATTTTCTGAATGTTCTAAGATCTGACTTCTCCTGAGCCTGATATCTGCACTTCTTGTTATAATGACACATTGAAAGTTTCTGGGCTCTCTGGACTCTGTTCTACATTGATGTCCTAATGATATTGTCTTTTTTACATGGTTTTGGTATTTTGTTTCATTCGGCCTTTTGGTGAAGCATACAGTAGCTCACAACCAAAAAGATTAACTTCTTCTTGCCCATAATATATATTTGGGTAAACATTTCAGCAATATTTACCCAATGCATTTCAAGATATAACATTTGCTCTTTATGTTTTTGAAAGAACTGCCAAAGACTCCCAGCTAAGCATCACTTATCTTCATCTCATTCTCACCTACTACTCACTCATTCTTTAGATTTAATACTTTTCCAGGTTTCTATCACCTTCTCAAAGGTGGTTGACGTTTACAATAGCAAGTATGGATTGCATATATCATTAAATTTGCTTCCAGTAGAAAAGAAAACTAACTGAACTTTTGGTAGAAAAAGACTCATCAGCAGCATATTCATCCTTAAGTTACATTTTTTACACAACCAGTTTTGCAGAAACTACTTATATCAGTTAAGCCATTAAGGCAGCAAATAAGAGAAAATCCAATTTGAAATGACACCTGTGATAAGGCAATTTGTTACCTCACAAGACAGGAAGACCAGAAGTGAGTTAGCTCCCCAGTTGGTCTACTCAACAAATCAGTCTCATCATCAAGGACACAAGTGCTTTACATCACTTTACTCTGCCACCTTCAGCTGTTGGCCTTTGTCCTCAGCCTAACAGATACATAAAATGATAGTCCAAAGGCTGAAAGGAGAATGTCCTTTCCTTAGGCCTTTTTTTTTTGGCAAGAAAAATCTCCCAACATCTAGGCAGACTACTCCTCATCACCTCATACATACATTTCTAAACAAATATTAGAAAGATGGTAGGATTACCATATTTTATTAGGAGGAAACAAGACTCATGATTTATGCCCTGACGCTTCCAAGGAGCCCAGCCTTGCTTGAAGCACAGGACCACCTAATACCTGAAATAGTTATCTAGAAATGTCATGAATGATAACTCCTAGCTGGGGGACTAACAGTCTTCAGACATCACTGTTCCAGGTATGAAATGATTTGTCCTAATGATTTACCACTCCATATACCTGCTTTTTTATCTTTAATTTTATCCTTTATCTTTTTCCAATAAACTTGCTGGGGGACTCAGCTAGAAATTATGCCTATTTGCAAAATGACTATCTCTATGATAACATCTTAAATATAAGACTCAAGAAGTTCACAAGATTTATTTTTTGGAAATATGTAGAGTTCCTTATGATAAAACATAAACTAAGGCATATTAAAATTTTTAAAGAATTTGAGCAAAAATTGATTCCAACTGGGCAGCACCAAAACAAAAGTGGTTAGAAGTGCTCCACTGATGAGAGTTTAGGGAGAGATTTTTATAGAGAAGAGGTAGAAGCAGAGCAAGGAAATTATTTGATTGGCTGTAGATTAAGCAGTCCCCTCATTTGTAAAAACCTAGCTGGATGTTTGTGAGTAGTTGTTGTTAGATTTTTGCTTTCTTAACCTTGAGGCATTTACAGGCTTAGGTTTTGGTTTGCTTACATAGGCTCCTAAACCATTAAAGCCACCTCAGGCGAATGTCCCTCTTGTTTAATTAATTTAGTACTTAATGTTAGGTTATTTGGTAAAGAACCCAATTAAGATTCAATAAGGAATTCAGGTTTGATTCCTTAATTCAGAAATGTGAAATATTTCTCCTTTGAAAGGTTCTGAGCCTTAAAATAGACACTACATTGTTCTGAAATACCTTGTGTTGCCATTAGATACATGTGCTTCAATTGGAAGAAAAACTGACACAGTATCACACAACCTTGGGAGAGCCCATGAAAGGTGTTCTAGTGCTCTTAGTAACTTCTTCCTAAAGACATAGTGACGTGCCACACGCAGAACATTTCATGCAAAGACACAGTCCAATTTCCATCCCTAACAGGGCTTTGAAAACTGCCTGATTTTCACTGGGAAAAGAAAGGATAAAACTTACTCAACAAATTTGTTATAAGATCAAATAGAATTGTATTTCTCTTGATACATAGGTATGTGAGTGTATATGGGTGTGTATAACATGGATGAATATATGTATAGATGTATACATTTATATGTACACACACATGCACATATATACACATATATGTATAAATATATAAAGATATATACATATAGAAAGATATACATACATACACACACACACATACTCTATTTATGGTGATTATCTTTGTGAGGATGTTGAAAATACGAAGCATGAATAATATCCATTATGTTAACCACATTTTAAAAATATCCCTTGATTTGAGACTTTGAGCAGATTGCTTAGTGTTCTTTGCTGCATCTGATTTGGCCTTCGGGGGAGTTACTCCATTGTTACCTTCTTTTAAATTTATCATTTGAATCCTATAATCCAGGGAGAAAAACAGTCAGTTGGCTGAAGCATGCTGATTTGCCCCAGAGTGAAACTAGAGACAAAAAGGTCTTAGAGGCCTTAAAAAGGAATAGAAGTTCTGTTTGTTTGTTTTAGAATTTAAAAACATTTATTTTTACTTTGTTTGCTGTATGGAATTTCTTCTAACATCACTAATTAAGCGTCGTATTCAGTAGGTCTTAACCTTTAGGAATGACCAGGGAAAGAATAAATGGGACTAGCTTAAAAAGCCATGTAATTTTTAAGCTTGCTTCCAAAGTTTTGGTTTAAGTTTAAATTCTGCCCTAAATTTTAGAGGAGGGATGAAGTAAGGTTATAGGCTAGTGAAAAACATTTGAATTTTAGGGGCATTGAGGAAAAAATTAAGCAAACCAATTTCTGCTTATGTATTGAATCCCTAAAAAAAAAAAAAAAAAAATAGGTGTTTGTAAGGCTTGCTTGTTTGTAAGTTTTTTAGAAACTAGACTTTATTTTTCCACAAAAATTTTCTGTAAAGTATTGTAAATTCCCATTTAGTCCAATGAACCATAGAAATAATACCACTGTAAAAGCTGATCACTGATTTGTTCAGTTCTTGTTATGCAATGATTCCCATTGAGCTTTAATGCTTGATGGGAATTCTTCCAGCATGATGGACTGATACTTTGATCTTTTCTAGCAGCAGATGGATGGACAGGAATTGCTCCACTTTTTAGAGATGTATGCTCCTCGGATGGTGACACACAGTATAGTATCTGTTACTGAAATGGATGAGAAGGGTAATAATAACTAATAGCTAATAACTGTAGCTACAGGAAACATGACCAGAGAGCTATCCAGTGTGGTTGCCCAGTCGCAGCATGGGTCACTCCTTTGATAGGGGTTCATTACACTGCAATGGGCTATTGATTAAGTCGTTCAAAATTTCCTGAATGTCACCCACAAAGGAAATACAATGCTAGGCTCTGGAGAAACAATTGTAACCAAGCAGATGTGGTCTTTTCTGTCCAGGCACTTACAAAATAATTTGGGATGTAGGGCTGGGCAAACAAGCAAATAATCAGACATAAATATAAAACCGCAGCTGGGATAAATGTTGGGAGTGATAATACATGGTCCTTTGAATAATGGAATAGAGGACTTTTAATCTAGTAAGCCACAGATTTCCCTGATAAATGATTTCTCCTAAAGGGTGTATTGGAGGTAATCAGTCCAAGAGTGGAGTGGACTAAGCCAGTAGAAAAGCCTGAAAGAAAACCAGTAGAGCAGGGGACGAGAGGAAGAAAGACTGGAATGAGATGATGTCTCAGAACTAGTTTGAACACCACACCTGATAGAGATTAACATTCTATGTTTTAAAAACACCAAGGGGGAAGGGGCAGGAGGGATAAATTGGGAGATTGGGATTAACAAATACACTTTACTATATATAAAATAGACAACTAATAAGAACCTACTGTATAGCACGGGGAACTCTACTCAGTGCCCTGCAATGACCTATATGGGAAAAGAATCTAAAAAAGAGTGGTTATGTGTATATATATAACTGATTCACTTTGCTGTACAGCAGAAAATAAAACAACATTATAAATCAACTACACTCCAATAAAAATTAATTTAAGAAAAAGACCTGTTTTGGTCTTTAGCCTGAGAGCATTTGTGTGTGTGTGTGTGTGTGTGTGTGTATGTAAATGTCAATCTAAGTATAGAGCAGAGAAAGGAGGAATGGAAGGGAACCAAAGTCTGGAAGCTATTGTGGTAACCAAGATGTGTGGTGTTGCTAGTTTGGTCTAGGGAAGTGGTTCTCAAACTTTAATGTGGATCAGAATCACCTGGAGGGTTTATTAAAACACAGATTGCTGGGCCCTACAACCAGACATTCTGACTCAGCGGGTCTGGAATGGAGCACAAAATGTGTATTTCTAATTACTTGCCAGGTAATGCTAAAAGTGACAGTCTGAGGATCAAACTTTGAAAACCACTGTAAATCTCAATGTACACAACTGGTCTAGGGTGAGAAAAGTGGACAGATTATTTTTATATTCTCAATGCAAAAAAAAGTCTCATGAGTGAAATGATGAAAAATTTCCTTGGCTAATTAATTTGTGTTTGATATTCTGAGGAATAATGAAGTCTAACATCACCTAACATCTTACGATTACTGACTTGACAGTGATCTACTAAAGATTTTTACAATAAGATTAAAGTGATTGTGTCTTCTCCTTCTAGTCAATATTTCAACACAGAAAAATTTTTTATATGAGTTAATTTGGAAATTTACCCAATTTGCCATAAAAAATATTTTTTTTAATGTTTGAATAAGACCCATGTAATCTGTGCTGTACAGTATTGCTAAGACTATCTCTCGTGAAAGACTTATTTTACTTTTTTATTTCTAATCTGCTGGGGACAAATATGTGTCCAGATGTACATACTCAGTGAGCAGTTTGTACTACCTGGACCCACCACACAAGTTCAGCAACATACAAACTGGCCCAGATTCTGTTCAAGGGGACAAATCCACTGACTACTTACTTGAATGTTGTTGCAACATCAATTTTCTACAAAAGTTTCTGAATGCATATTTATAATTTCTGTGTTGCACAGGTAACTCACCATTCATGACCTGACACTGATTCACAGGCCACACTTTAACTAGCACTACTTTGCAGGAAATATAAAAATATAATTTTTTCTTGAAAATTACTAGTCCAAGGAGATCTTCAAAATGGGCAAAGTTCTGCTGAACTTCATAAGTCAGCTTCATGATTGTCTCATTTGGCAAAAACCAAAATGGTAGCACAAAATTAGAAATATGATGGATAACCTCAGTTTTACTTCATTTTACTTGGCAGAACTTTCAATGAATAAAGGCCACAGGATTTGTCTTATTCTAGAAATCTTATAACATTTAAAATTTTGAATAAAATTTGGTCTACACTTTAGTGTTTAGTTTTAGGCAAAACTCCTTCGTATTTCTTGACTATTCAATTATTTCGTTCTATGTGTTTATTTTTTGTATTGCTCCAAAAATGTTTGAAAATAGCTCTTTAGTTAATGAGAAACTCTGTGATATTTTTTGGTGTTGATTAAGGAACAAAAGAAACACTCCCAGTGTCCGTCTCTGCAGGCTAGAAAATTCACCGGGACACACTTTTCATTGCTTTACCCTCTAACTGATTAGTTGTCTGAAATGGCTCATCATTGTATGAATAATAAGGCCCCAGGAGTTTCTTAAACAAATTAAAATATTTTCTTTTTTGTACCTCCTTAGTACCATAACATTCATTTTTATAGCAGAATTCTTGGATATTTTGGCATTATGTAAAAAGAAACAACATTTCTACTTTTCATAACCCACAATAAGATGGGTCCCAGTACTAAATCTGTTTTAATGTGATTTGCTAAGAAGGGAGAATCATTTAGGCCTGTAATGAATCACTCACACAGTGTTAGAGATTCAGATGTGTACTGCATTTCAGATTAAGCAGCAACTAACTCTCCTGTGTGATGGAAAGATTTCCTAGTGTTAAATATGCAAGATCTAGTTTCCACTTTCAAGAAGATAAAGTAAACATACTTTTTCTTTTTCTCCCACTAATTACAACAGAAAACTTTGGACTTTATACATAAAATAAACATCAAAAGACTCCAAAAGGAGAAAAGAAGGCAGATTGGCTAGGGACCTCAGGGATGATATGGTGGTGAGTTCTCTGAATTTTCTTTTGCCCTCATATATCCCAAATTCTCAGTTAAAGAAGCTAGCAACCCGGTAACACTAGCAGGCACAGACAAAACAAATAAAAGTGCCCAAATACCTTATAGATAAGAACTACTCTACTCCAGCCAAATATCACAGAAGTAACTATGGCCCCACACACACCCATACCAACAAAGGCTGAGTGAGTTGCCTAGACTTCCACCCATGCCAGGCTGTAATAAGGCACCCACCGTCCCACAACTGGGATGGTGTCAGAAAAGGCCAAGTGGAAAGACAGGACTCTCACCACCACCCAGCAGGAAAGAGGCCATTTCTCCCCTCTGTAGTGCCAGTAGAGGCCACATAGGGAGCAGTAACTCCTGTCCCTCCTAGCTGGAGAGGTAGGAATAAAGGCCTAGCGAGGAGCCAGAAATTCCACTCTGACCCAGGAGTCACATGGAACCTTCCCTCCTCAGATGTCAATGGAAGCTAAGTGGGAAACCTGCACTTCTACCCCCATTTGTCAATAACAAGGTGCCACCCCGCCCCTTTTCCTACTGCAGTGGGGGTCACAGAAAATCAGCTAAAATAGAAGGTTTAAATAAGATCCAGAATCTTATAACATAATACCTTAAATATTCAGGTTTCAACAGAAACTCATTTGTTATACCAAGAACCAGGAAGATCTCAAACTGAATGAAAAAAGACAATCAATAGATGGCAACACTGAAATGACAGAGATAATAGAATTATCTGACAAAGATTATAAAAAGGCTATTATAAAAATGATTGAAGAGGCAATTAAAAACATGTAAGAAACAAATGAAAAAATAAAAAGTATTATAAAGAAATAGAAAATGTGAGCCAAGAAATAGAAGATATAAAGGAGAACCAAATGGAAATTTTAGAACTAAAACTCAAACAAACAAACAATAATTTAACTTAAAGAAACTAAGTAAATGAGTTCAATAGCAGAATGTAAGGGACAGAAGACATAAGCAGTGAACTGGAAAGTGGAACAATAGGAATTACCCAGTTGGAAACAATAGAAAAAAAATAGACTTAAAAAAATTAACAAAGCCTCAGGGACATGTGTGACTATACCAAGAATATCTAATATTCATTCAACTGGAATCCTTGAAATAGAGGAGAAAGGAGAGAGTAATGAAAAAGTAACTAATAACATCAAATCAAATAATCAAAGCTGAAAACTTCTGAAATTTAGCAAAAGGCATACTTAAAGACTGAAGCTGAGTGAACTGAAAATAGGATAAATCCATAGAAATCCATGCTAAGATGTATCAGTCAAAGTTTGGAAGACTAAAAGAACAAAAAAATATTTTTTTAAGGAAGTGAGAGAGAAATAGCACATTATATATGGAGGAAAAATATTTAAATGACAGCAAATTTCTCACCAGAAACAATGGAGGTCAGAAGGAATTACACTACAGTATTCAAATGCTGAAAAAAAGAACTATTCAATCTATAATCAAATATCCAATGAAACTCTATTTCAGAAATGAAGAGGAAATCAAGATATTCTGAAATGAAGGAAAGCTAAGAAAATATGTTCCTGGCAGTTCTAATCTAAAAGAATGGCTGAAGGAAGTCCTCTAAAGAGAAAAATAAACACAATAAGAAAGAATCTTGGAACATGAGGAAGTAAAATAGAACACGGTGTGCAAAAATATAGACAAAATACTAACTCATGTTTGATGATTGAAGTAAAAAATATAGCACTGTTTCATGTGGTTCCATATGTACATAAAGGAAATATTTACAACAATTATATTACAAATAGGGGAGGGTAAAGGGATATAAAGAAAAGCAAGGTTTCATACTTCACTGTGGTAAAATGACACCACCATTAGACTGTGCTAAATTTTATATGTATGATGTAATAACTAGAGCAACCATTAAAAATTTAAAAAAAAACTATACAATGAGGTAAATCAAAAAAAAGATAAATAAATCAATATGTAATTCTAGAAAATATTCAAGTAACCCACAGAAAAATAAGACAGAAAAAAAAATAAGAAAAAGAGAACAAAGACAAAACAGAAAATAATGAGTGACTTAAGCCCTAATATATTAAAATTACATTAAACAAAAATGGTCTAAATACATTAATTAGAAGACAAAGCCTGGCAAAGTAGATTTAAAATCATGACTCAACAGGCTTTCTGTGATACATTAAGTCCCCTACATATGAACTTTCAAGTTGCAAACTTTCAAAGATGTGAACGTGCATTCACATGTCCAATCACATAAGTTAGTTCACATGTCTGGTGTACGTTGTCACATGCATGCATCCTCTACAGGTGGTTGTGCTTTTGTGTACTTTACTGTACAGTACTGTACACAGTACAGTAGTACCGTATCTTTATTTCAAGCCCAGGATGTCTGGAAGCAAGTGTAAAAGCAGCGATTTTGTAGTTGGTACTTCTAAGAAGCGCCAAGTGATAACAATGGAAACAACAGTGAAAATAATTGAGAGAGTAGAATGAGGTGAAAAGATGGTAGATGTTTCTCCTTCTTATAACATGAATCGTTCAACCATGGGCACAATTCTAAAAAAGGACAAGATCATGGAACATGAGAAATTTAATGTGCCGATGATGTCGACAATAATATCAAAGAGGCATGGAAAAAGTGATGGAGGAGATGGAGAAACTTCTCAGTGTGTGGATGCAGGATAAGCATCAGTGTTGAGTCCCGCTCAGCTTAATGCTGATTCAAGAGAAAGCTAAGAGCCTTTGTGAAGACTTGAAGAAGAAACATGGTGAAGAATCAGAGGGTGCATGTTTTAATGCCAGCCATGGCTAGTTTCATTGGTTCAAGACTAGAACCAATCTCCACAACATAAAAGTAAGTGGCATGGCAGCAAATGCAGATATGGTAGCTGCCTAGGAATTTCCTGAAATGCTTCGAGAAATTATTGATGAAGGTGCATATTTACGCAAGCAGGTTTTTAATGTGGATGAGATAGGTCTGTATTGGAAGAGGATGCCAGACCAAAGTTTTATCAGTAAGGAGGAAAAGTTGATGCCAGTCTATAAAGCAACAAAGGATAGGCTAACTCTGCTGTTTGGTGGCAATGCTTCTGGCCATATGAAGCTGAAACCTCTCTTAGTTTATCACTCAGAGAACCCAAGAGCCCTTAAAAACATAGCCAACGGCTCTCTCCCTATTGTGTGGAAGAATAACCCCAAAGCCTGGGTTACACATGTCATTTTCCAGGACTACTTTTTCCACCACTTTATCCCAGAGGTTAGAGAAATATTGCTTAGAGAAGGACGTCCCATTGGACATTCTTCTACTGCTTGACAATGCTCTAGGCCACCCCCCATTCATGGACAACTTTCATTCCAATGTCAAAGTAGGGCATCTGCCACCGAATACTATACTACCGTCACTCATCCAACCTATGGACCAGGGAGTTACAGTGACTTTCAAGAAATATCATTTACGTCACACTTTTCGTCAGGAAGTAAAGCTGAGTGATGAATCAGGAACAACTTTGGCAATTTGGGAAGGACTATAACTTCTACAAGGCCATAATAAACACTGCTGGGCGTGAGGTTATGGCCGTCACCATGAATGGAGTTTGGAAGAAACTTTGTCTGCAGTTTGTTCACAATTTTCGTGGATTTGAGAAGGGGTATGAGGAGTTCAAAGAGGCCTTCAGCAACTTAGTGACCCTCAGTGAGAAGCCAGAGCTAGATCTGCAAGAGGATGACTTCATGGAAATCCTTGTTGTGCAACATGAGGAGCTTACTAATGAAGACCTGATGGAATTGGAGGCCCAGAGAAAGGACAAAGAGAGACAAGAGGAAGAAGTAACTAAAGAACTGAAGAGATTCACAACACAGGAAATGGCAAGGGGATTTTCTTTATTTGACGAGGCACTGTTAACACACAGGACCTTAACAGAGAATGGTACACGAAGGTTGCAGCAGCTGTTCAGAATGCAATCCAGTGCTACCATGTCATCTATGATGAGAAAAAAAGAGCTACTAATCACACATCACTGGATCACTTTTTCAGTAGGGTAGATAGAATTGAATCCAACAGGGAACCAGAACCCGTGTCATCAAAGTCAGGTGAGAGTGAAATAGCAACTTGCCCTCCATCTCCTATTGCTGACAGTCCTTCAGCTCTACCATCTCCCACCTCCTTTCCCTCCTCCAGTGGGTAACTCTTCTTGCCTGTTCACTCAATGCCAGCCCCTGTATGCCAGCTGTTATACTGTATTACTGTACTTTTCAAGAAAACATTAAAAATGTTTTGCTTATGTTTTGGGTTTGTTTATTTTTTATGTATTATTTGTGTGAAAAGTATTACAAACCTATTACAATACAGTACTGTATAGCTGATTGTGTTAGTTGGGTACCTAGGCTAACTCTGTTGGACTTACGAACGCGCTCTCAGAACGGAACTCATTTGTATGTAGGGGACTTACTGTACAAGAAACTCACTTCAAATAAAATGATACATGAAAGTTGAAATTAAAAGTTGGAAAAAGATATATCATGCAAATATTAATCAAAAGAAAGCAGCATTAGCTATATTAATATCAGATAAAGTAGACTTCAGAGCAAATAAAGTTACCAGAGGCAGAGAAGTCTATTCAATAATGATCACAAGAGGATTAATGAACCAAGAAGATATAGCAATCATAAATATAAATAGCAAACAACCCAGATGCAAAATAAATGAAACAAAAGCCAATAGAACTAAAAGGAGAAATATTCAAATCCACCAGTATGGTTGGAGACATCAACACCCCTATGTCAACAACTGACAGAACAACTAAACAGAAAATCAGCAAGGGTATAGAAGAACTGAACAACACCACGCAAAAAATGAACCTAATAGACATTTTTAGAATACTTTGCTTAACAGAAGCAGAACACGCATTATTTTTAAGCACCCATGGAACTTATACCAAGATAGACCATATTCTGGGTCATTAAAAAAAATCCAACAAATTTGAAAGAATTTAAAGCATAGGAAGTGTGTTCTCTGACCACAACAGAATCAAACTCTAAATCAGTTATAGAAAGAAAACAGAAAAATCCCCCAAGCACTTGGAAATTAAACAAAACAATTAATTCATCAAAGAGAAAGATTTAAGAAAAAAAATCTAATATAGTTAACAAAATGAAAATGAAAATATACCATATCAAAATTTGGAGGACATAGGTAAAACAGGGATGAGAGGGAAATTTTTGGCACTAAATTAGAGCACTTAGGTATTTTAAAAAGAAATGTTTCAAATCAATAATCTAGACTCCCATTTCAAGAACCTAAAAAAAAGGGGCCAAGTTACTCAAAGCAAGTATCAGGAATGAAATAATATATATAAGAGGAGAAAGCAATAGGACTGAAAACAGAAAAAAAAATAGAGAAAATCAATAAAACAAAGAGCTGCTTCCTTACAAGATAAATAAAATTGATGAACTTCCAGCAAGATTGAGATAAAGAGCAAACAGATAATTCAAATCACCAATATCAGGAATAAGACAGATCCTGCAGACATCAAAATAAAAATAAGTGAATGCTATGAGCCACATTGTATAGCTAAATCTGATAATTTCGGATTAATTGACCAATTTCCCAAGAAACATAAAACTACCACAGTTCATCCAATATGAAATAGATAATTTGAATAAACCTGTAACAATTAAGTAAACTGAAGTCATAATTTAAGAAAAATTGACACCAGCTATGTAGAATCGCTTAAAGAAGAAAGAAGAGAGAACATTTCTTAATTTATTTTTTGAAACTGGTATTACCCTGATACCGAAACCAAAGATGGTACCAAATAAAACAAAACAAAAACTTCAGACCAATATCCCTCATGAATATAGATGCAAAATTTTAAACAAAATATTAGCAAATAGAATTCAGCAATATATAAAGCAAATTACACACCATGACCAAGTGAGTTTTAAGACTGGTTGAATATTTGAAAATAAATTAATATAATGCAATATATTAAAAACTGTAAAAGGAAAATTACATGATCATATCAATCTATGAAGAAAAAGAATTTGAAAAATTCAACACCCACTAATGTTTAAAAAAAAGAAGAAAAACCTCTCAGAAAAGTAAGAATTGAGGATCCACAAAAAACTTGATGCTAAAATTATACTTAAGAATGAAAGAGTAAATGCTTTATCTATACGATCTGGAACAAGGCTAGGATATCTACTCTTATTTAACATAGTGCTGGAAGTTCTAGCTGGTGCAACATGGCAAGAAAAGGAAATAATGGCATACAGATTGGAAAGAAAGGGCTAAAACTGTGCCATGTGCAGATGACATGATTATCTACATAGAAAATCCAAAGGCATATGCAAAAAACAAAAACACACAAAAAGCTTCTAAAACTAAAAAGTAAGTTTAGCAAGGTCATAAAATACAAATAAACATAGAAAAAAATCTATCTCATTTCTACATATTTGTATACATGGAAACAAAATTTTAAAATATAATATCATTTATAATCACATAATAAAGTAAATAGTGTAATTCTATCAAAACATGCACAAAACTTCCATGATGAAAACTACTACAAAATGCTAATGAAAGAAATCAGGATGACCTACTCAAATATACTCTACTCAACTTTCTTTTGACAAAGGTGCAAAAGCAATTCAATGAAGGAGGGATAGTTTTGCCAAAAAAAAAAAAAAAAAAGCAATCAGACAGCCATTGGGGAGGCAAAAATAACTGTGACTTAAACTTTATACCTTAAATAGAAATTAACTTAAAAGGGGTCACAGACTTAAATGCAAAACTGAAAAATTATAAAACTTAGAAAAACATGGAGGACCTTTGGAATGTAGGGCTAGGGAAAGTGTTTTTAAACTTGAAATCAAAAATATGATCCAGAAGAAAAAAAAAGAATAAATTGAACTTCATCAACATTAAAAAAACTTTTGCTTTGCATGAATTCCTGTTAAGAAGATGAAAAGACAATCTAGAGGCTGAGAGATAATTTTTGCAAACTACATGGTGTTTTTTAGGGACACCATAAAGGTATTATTTATCACCATCAGCTCAGAAACTTATACGAAATTGGATGAAAGTGGTCAAAAAGCACACATATCCAATTATGAGAGACATAAGTTCTGATGGTATAATGTATTAACATGATATCTATAGTTCACACTGCTGTGTGGTATAACTGAAAGTTGCTAAGAGTAGATCTTAAAAGTTCTCTTCACCAAAAAAAAGAAATCTTCTTCGTCTTGTATCTATACGAGATGATGATAACTAAATTTATTGTGGTAATCATTTCATAATATATGTCACTTAAGTCATTACGCTGTACAAGTTACATTTATACACTGCTATGTGTGAATTACATCTGAATAAAACCAAAAAGAAGTAAAGTTATATGAAATTTTAAAATATTCAGATCTGACAGCATCTAATAGCCTAGTTTTTGTTCGTTTAGAAGATGGAAACCCCTTGAGTACAACACAGTAATCAGTATCATAAGTAATCAGTATCATATTTAAAGGAAAGTTAGTGCATTCTTGGAATTCCCTATATACCAGGATGAGAAGCAGGCCCAGAAAGTACAGATTTTCAGGAAAGAGCTGAAAAATAGCCCAAGTCTGGTGCACATCTCTAACCACGTGGTACTTTGCTCAGTCTCATGTTCTGGTCTCTCTTGCCCAGAAACTTCTGCTGCTTCTTATTTTGCAGTTTCTTCACTTCCATGAACCTATAAGGATCAAATATTTGTCCTAGATTGACTTCCAAAGTCAGTTTTTGGTGATGTTTTGTTTATACAGGGTAGATTTCCAAGCACAGACCTCTTTTTTTTTCAGATTAGGAATCTTCCCTGCAAGTAGACTGGCCATTTGACACATAGCCATGTGTCCAAGGAGAAGCCACACCAGCTGCTGCTTCCCCCACTTCATCCAGAAACTCCATTCAAAGTTGACTGGTTTCTTCTTTAATCTTCCAAATACAGTGTCAGCCTCAAGTCAAATTCATGGTCCAGTTCCTTTTCATGTTCTCTGGAGACTTTGTAAATTTCATAGAAAGACTAGAAATAGAAGCCTAGTGAAGCATGCAGGTAAAGAGACAATTACCATAGGGCAGCATTGCTCCTTATGACAAAGGGTTGTGATACCCACTCTGAGAGTTTCAGTGGGCTCTGAGTTCCTGCCCTGACCAGCACACAGACCTCTCCCACTCATTTGTTAATTGCAGGCCTGGGGCTACAGGCAGGTTTGGGAGTGCAAGTCACCTGTAACTGGAGAGGGGCTCAAAATCCTGCAAACTACATGTTTAATAAAAGGACTAAATATCTAGCATATGTAGGGAACACTCAAAATAACAACAAAAAAATCCCAAACAATTCAATTAGAAAATGGACAAGAGATGTAAACAGATATTGTACCAAAGTGGATATGCAAATGGAAAAAAAAGCACATTAAAAAGCAATCAGCATTATTAGCCATCAGGCAAGTACAAATCAATACCACAATGTGATATCACTACCTATCAGAATAAATTTTTTGTTAAGTGACAAATACTGGTGAGGATACAGAGAAACTGGATCACTCATATTTCTGGTGGAAATGTAGAATGCTACAGACATTCTGGAAAACAATTTCACAGCTTCTTAAAAAATATAAACATGCAACCACTGTATGATAGCGGTTGTACTTCTGGGCATTTATCCCAGTAAAATAAAGACTTATGTTCACAGCAAATGTATTTTCATAATTATTTGATTGGTTAGGCAGTAATTATAAGTGGTAAAGTAAAGCTTGATGTATTTTTTTTCACATCTTTATTGGAGTATAATTTCTTTACAATGGTGTGTTAGTTTCTGCTGTATAACAAAGTGAATCAGCTATACACGTACATATATCCCCATATCTCTTCCCTCTTGCGTCTCCCCATCTCACCCCTCTAGGTGGTCACAAAGCACAGAGCTGATCTCCCCGTGCTATGCAGCTGCTTCCCTCCAGCTACCTATTTTACATTTGGTAGTGTATATATGTCCATGCCACTCTCTCACTTCGTCCCAGCTTACCCTTCCCCCTCCCCGTGTCCTCAAGTCCATTGTCTACATCTGCGGCTTTATTCCTGTCCTGCCCCTAGGTTCTTCGGAACCTTTATTTATTTATTAGATTCCATGTATATATGTTAGCATATGGTATTTGTTTTTCTCTTTCTGACTTCCTTCACTCTGTATAACAGACTCTAGGTCCATCCACCTCACTACAAATAACTCAACATCGTTTCTTTTATGGCTGAGTAATATTCCATTGTATATATGTGCCACAACTTCAGACAGCTTTACATATGTGGGATTCTTTGTATCAAATAGGTTTGTATTTGAAAACACATTTGCTGTCCTCTAGATTTATTCATGTATAGTAAGCATAGGTAAATCTTTGGAATTCAAATTCTTTTAATTTAGAATGTTCAATTGTGTCAGTCTTTAAAAAAAGTTTAAAAGAACACATTCTAAGTGTTACACATTCTAAGTATACATCATAACAAGATAAGGAGGGATCTTCTTTTAGAAATTTCTTTCATTATTGGAAATGAATAATCTTTTATAGATAGTAAGGTATGGAGACTGGTATTGGCAAATAATTCTGAGAATAAGTCTAAAATTCAACTCTGACCTCTACTCGTTTCTGTTCTCCCTTTCCCTCAAGGCAACAGCATTTGATATAAAACGAAATGCCAGGCTTCAGAATCAAGGAATAAATTTGTGTGTACATGGTGGACATGTAGTGTAATTTAGAAACTGAATACTTTTGAACACTGAAAAATATGCCCCAAAGGACGGAATTGCCTATTTTTATACATCAGCAGGATGCGTCATTGTTCAGAAGAACATCATCAATAGAAGTCAGCAATTCAAAATGAATTAGAGATGACAACTATGCTATTTGTTACGCTAGTAAATTCTGAAGTCTGTTTTTGCTTCTTAACTAATTGTTCAAACTATATAAAAACCTTTTTAGCAGAGGCAATTTCTCATCACACAAAAAGGCCAGTAAATAGTTTTTGAGTGTGTTTGAATATGTCACTATTCAAATCAAGCTGCTGCTTGCTTAATATAACTGGAAGAAAATGATACTTCACTATTGTGTCCAGAGGGTAAATTATACTAAAGTCCCACATATTTGCATTGGGTTGCTATTAGAATGCCATAACTTCCTGCTTTCATTGGAAACTTTAAAACATATGCAAATTATTTAGACACCCACATAACTGTTAACAAAACAAAAACAAAAACATTTTTAATCAAGAGGACTAATAGAAATTTCTGTTCATTTCTAGGCTGCACAATTTACAAGAAAATTAGAGAATTTGAAGCAGGTTGAGAGCAGAGCCACAGAATGATTAAACGATTGAAAAATGGGATTTAATAATAAGGATAAAAGAAACATTTAGACAACGGGAGACAAGATAAGTCAGGACTTAATGAACTTCAAATTATCCGAGATACTTAAGCAGCTATTTTTTATTGCTTTCTACCCAAGTCTTCTATCACCCCACTGTAGCTAGAAATAACAGCAATAAATCCTTTTCAGAATTCTCTGCATTTTCACAAAAGAGGATAAATAAGCCATTTAAAAATGACAGACCTTTTAAATAAAAAGAATCTTCTAAGTGCCATAGAATATAAAAATGTCATTGAGAGACTCTGGTCATTTATTAGCCAAATTTTTCTTCTAAATTGTTGTCTCCATGGAGTACTGGACTTTAATACTTTACTCTAGAGCCTCTACACAAACAAATGCCAAGTAATTGTCATAATTCACAGAATGTTTGAGGCTTCTTTGTTTTTTTTACTTAATTGACATAAGACAGATTTAGATCATTGTTGTATCTTGAATATCTACTCAAATGAAAACTCATTGTACCACGATATTTGCGATTTCCATTGCTGACCACAGGACTAATATCATCGTTACCATTTTCAAGGGCTACAGTTTTTATCTTTTGAAAAATAGAAATTCTGTGTTGCTATCTAGGATTTATAATCTTGACATCTGTTTCTGATTTCTGAAGATACTCTGATATTGTCCTACCTGAGTATTCTTATAGAGTAAGACTTAAATGAATGTACAGTTATTAAATCACAATACATATCTACTTACAGCATATAAAAATATCTCTCCTACCTAAATTCCAGTATTGAATCCCATCTTTTAAAAATATCTAGTACAGTTATTCTCTAATTGACTGCAACTTTCTGAAATATCATGACATGTATGACTATTAAATTTATCAATACCCTCTTTCCTTTCACAAGTTGGTATTCAGCAACCCTTGTATTTGAAGACTTTGTTTGCCCAGAACTCCAGAGAATGGGGTTTGGGCCAAGAATAACTACAAGTCTAAAAGCCACATTTTATAAAACACACACACACATATACAAATTCCAAATTGTTTGCCAAATTTCACTGTTAGCTTCCCACAATATTCTAAAAGATATCAGACAAACAGGCGTCAGCATGATGAATGTTGATGATTCCTTTATTTTTTTCCTATACACAGTGACCCTCTAGAAGCTCTGAGGTCAGTCAAATATACATAGTCACTTCAGTTAACTAAAGTGTTTGTAAATAAATGATATCTTTTCTCCATTAACATGGCTCCATCTTGACCTACAAGAGTGGATTGTATGGATAATCTCAGATGACTAATTTGTCTTTTCTTTAACCCCCTGCAAAGGAGCAAAAAAGTACAGGGAAACACAGAAATATTTTAAAACATACACATATTCATGCAGTCCTGCAAAGAGTGGATTTCTGCTAAATTTAAGCCAAGCTTTTCTATGAATTTATTTTTTGTGTGTGATAGAATATAAGGTCCAATAAATAATGACAACAAATACCATATCTTTACATATTAAAAGATACTTTCATGTGTATTATCTCCTTTTGCTTTCCTAAAAATCTTATAGCTTAGATATTATTGTTCTCATGTTACAAATGGGGAAACTGAGACTCGGGAAGGTAAAGTACGTTGCCCAAGTCTCACAGATAGGAAATGCTTCACTAGATCTCCATCTCTGGATCCTGGCCCTTGGCCACCATGACTGAGAATGTGCATGTAAGTGCATGTGACATGAACCCACACATAAACAGAGACATGCTGAGCTCACTTTTTAAGTGTCACAGAGAGATTTCTCCAAATTCCAGTTTGCTTGAGATCACTTCTCCAGCTGATAATATCGTGCTGGCCAAAGGCTGGGTTCGTACATTTCAGAACAAAGTAAAATAGTATCTGTATATTTAATTAGAGAGTACCATCTATAAAATATGTAAAGAAAAGTGTCCTTATTATCTATAATTTCTCTTAAAAGTGAGATGATATCTGTATAACTAATTAGAGAGTACATCTATAAATTACATCGTCTAGTAAAAAGATTTTTTATACATCATTTCTGAAAAAAATATGCATTTAGTTTCTGCAGTATTTATAATTTTTAAAATAAGAAAATAAGTTACTCTTTTATTAAGAGTGAATTAACTTCTTTTAAATAAATTTAAAATTTATTTAGGGCTTAGTTTTACCTGTCACATGATATTAACTCCTTATTGAAACACATGTTCAATTTTTCATTGGTTAGATAACATTAGCTGCTATAATAAATTGCAAAATTTCAACGGCTACAGATATATGAAAAGTTTATTTCTCAGTTGGACAATAGTCTAACCTGGGTATTCCTGGCACGTTGCTTTCCTCCACATGATGATTTAAAGACTCAGGTGACTTCTGTCTTATGACTCTTCCATCTCTTGGAGCCACATTCTTCACTGCCTAAGTTAGCAGAAATGGAAGAAAACTTAGAGAAAACATAACCTTGACCATGTTCCGCTCATGTTCCTTTGGTGAGATCTACTCCCACATCTAATATAAATGTAAAGAGATCTATGATGCCTAGTTCAGCAGTGACTTCCCAACCACAACTCTACTATGGCAGGACAGTCATGAATTTTGGTGGTTAGCTGGCATCTCTATGTAACCATGAAAAGATATATAATCTCCCCACCTTTGTTCTATCACACAAAATTAAAATTTTTATTTCACTTTATGTTATCTATCTATAGCCTACAAGTCTAGGTAAATACACGACATTTGGTATGTGAATGCAATCTGAATTTCATTGTTTATCTTATGTGCAAGAAATGAGAAAATCATTTGTTCTCCCTCAGAATTTATTTCACTTCTGTAATATGGAATTATGGAGATGAACACTTATCAAACGACCCCTCACCTGTGCTGAAAGAATTTAATAAAACAAAGAATGATAAACTATATTATAACAATTCTAGATTTTTGTTTGTTTTGAAGTATTTTATACCTAATATATGTATATAGATATGTAGATATATATTTTACTTTCTTCATGGCTTTGCATTATTGTTTACCTATTGGAGAAGAGCATTAAACCCAGAGTCACTTTTTCCATCTGTGATCTGGAGACAATAATAAATTGTGCTCTTTCATTAAGTAGGGATAATAAAACATATAGCAAGGAGTTCATAACAACTAACATGATATATATTAAATGTCAGGGATTAATATGTGTTAATTCCATTAATATGAAAAATGCATGTGAACTTTTTAAAACTTGAAAGTTTCCTATAAATATTGTTTTCATTTTCATCATTATACCTGTTATGACAGAGGATCCCAGAGTTCATGACAAGTTTGATGATTTGTAATATACATTGGAACCTCAATCTCTAAGGTGGTTTACATAAACGTTAACACTAGGAATATGAGTAGATTATATTTTTATGAACTTCATACAAAAATCTCTTAGCTTCCAACAGAAGACTTCTATTAGGATGATTTTATTGCACACATGCTCTATGAAGTGGAATTGTCAAGTGTAAAATTTCTGGAAACTGAGGAGAGCAGGAAAGATGGAAACATTACACAGAGAAGCTCCAGCAACCCTGCCCATGTGGTGAAGTAGCATAGATGGTAGGGGAAGTAAGGGCCCAGACGAGGTGCGTTTGCAGTTTTGCTACTAAATCTAGATCATACATTTATTATATATGTGTTTACCTGTATTTAAATAGATTATTGCAGACTTTTAATCCATAACATGTTATTTCTCATTCGTAAGATCAAGTTTATGATCTTGACCTCATTTTACCATTTCAGCAAAAGTTTTTACTACAATCTCTACCATACTCAAACTATTTTGAGTTTCAAACAGCTTACTGTGTGGGAGATAAGCATTAGGAAAGGAAAAGCTCTCAAGATAACTCTTAGCTTATCCAACTGGCACAAACTCAGAGAAGAAGCCAATAGGTTTACCTGAATAAGTGGTTTATATTATGCAGTCTGAGACCACCTGCACAGAACATTTGTCTGATTTAACCCACGTCATGTGCATGTGTATGTGAGAGTAGAGGTACCCTCAATATCACATACAATGTATCATTGAACACAGGTACTGTGTTTTCTTGGCTTTGTTTTTTAACAGTAATGTGGTATAAATCATTAATTCATTGAGATATAAATGCTCCTGTAATTCTATAACCTTACTGTACAAATATATTTTTAAGGGGTCACTAAAAAGAAAGTGGAAGCATCTTCAAATTCTTTCTTCTTTTTAAGATCTGCAGTTTAAAATCTGTCAGTAAATAATCTGTTTTTCATAGGAAATTGTACTGTAATCCAGAGGCCTAGAAGAATAACTGTGACTCCATACACTGAATGATGCATTCCAGATTTACAGGTGGAATCAATCAAATCAATGCTTTCTTTCAAATCTAATGCCTTGTCTACCATGTATGATTCCTGCCAATCCAAAGTGAAAATGAAAACAATTGTCTTAATGGCATAAGTGAATACCACTCTGCCTGAATTTGGGGTTTCTGGGTTGCTTAAATATGTAATTTGCCAGAGATATCACTCTATGTTGCACAAGGATGAGGATTTCTGGTTTTAATGTTTTTGGAGAAAAGTAAAGTTTGTTGGTTTTCTTTTTCTTAACTGGAAGAAAGTATGATATAGTGGAAAGAGTCATAAGCTTGGGTTCAGAAGTCGTGAGTGATCCATCTCTATTACTCTCCATATCCTTGGACAAGTTATTTCCTCACACTAAGCCTTAACTGACTCATGGAAATAATACTCTTTCCTCATGCAGTTGTTGTAAAGATGAAATACAACAATGTGATGTTTCATTTCTTCTAGGTATTATACAGCGTGCAAGGGTACCTCAACTTGACTCTGAGAGTTCATTAGAATGGTCTGGGCATATTTAGGAAAATGGGACAGTGGACCCTCCAGAAGCCTTTTTGCAATGGGGCTGGGCAACTCCCAGGAGAGTAATTATTCTGATGAAAAAGGCAGCCCAGAATAATGAGCTCAACAGAAAGCCTTGGTGTTCGGTGATGAGAGGTTAATATGAGTACACATGATGCCTCTTCCTTGGACTTATCTGTTGCTCCAGGCCTGCTGCACTCTCATCTGGGGTGTGTGGAAAGAAAGAAAATCAAGAGCATCCTGACTCACATCAAAATCAGGACACTGGAAGAGAAGCAGAGCTCGTAGGCCATCATAGAAGTTCTTCCAGTTTACAGCAGAAACCTGAGCAGCTTTAGAACTTCAAGGGCTCCAGTATCCCAGTTGTCATGGAGTTCAGAGGGGGGTCTGGTGGACACTAAGCACATATAAGGTGCTGGGCGGGGGTTGGGAAGCAGACTTGTTCATCAGCATGTGTCTCGCAATCCGGGGGCAGGGGAACTCCCAGAAAAACCAGAGGGACTCTATACAGATGGCTGAGGTCTCATATCAGCAAGCAGTGGCAAAGACAAATAGGTCACACCATTTACGTGATGGCTTCTGTTTCTACATGCTGGTCATGCAGGGGGAGCAAGTCAAGATCTAAAAGCGATTTGTCTGTCAAATGAGTAGCCATTTAAATTTTTTTCGAATTTATGTTTCAGCCCCTGAAAGACTAAAAATTTCTGTGAAATAGGATGTGAAATTTTTCAAACGATGTTGCAAAACAGTTTTTCTTTTCTTCTCAAAAATAAAAATGGATGTGAGAACCCTTGCCAAAACACACGTTGGACATATCATGAGAACTTCTTTTTATGAGCAGAAATACCTATTCCTTTCATTCACTGAATCTAATACAAGGTCTAAGGTGCTAAGTCATTATGATTTTAATTAAAAACAATTGAATGAACAACCCCCCAAAAAATTGTCCAAGGATTTTGAAGGAAACTTTAAAAATGAGTTTTCTAATGTTTGTTTTCTGTTTTTGTTTTTCTCCTTTGAAGTGGTATTGGAATAAAGGAAAATTCATGAGCCCTTGGAATCTGACAATTCCTGACTCTTCCACTTAACTGGTTGTGACCCTTAGCAAACTGTTTAACCTCATAAAGTAAAATGTTACAGGACAAAATTAGATAATCTGAGTGCAGCACCTAGCCCACTGCTGGCACATTCAGCAGGCAATGTTAATTCTTCCCCACCCTTCCCAATTCCCCGTCCCCCTTTCCTCCAAACATACGTTTCCATTTCAAGTATCCACAGGCAGGATAGCAAAATGGTTAAGAAACCACTGCATGGGTATATATATATTCTGCTTCTGCAAGTTATGTAAATTCTCAGGGCCTTCATTTCCTCATCTAAAAAAAGGGGATCATAGCACCTTCCACATGGGTTTTTATGGGAATTAAGTGGGTTAAGTCATGTGAAGTGCTTAGAACATGGCCACTAGGGAGGGAAGGGACAAATTGGGAGATTGGGATTAACATATATAAAATACTATATATAAAATAGGTAACTAATAAGGACCATCTAGCACAGGGAACTCTATTCAATACTCTGTAATGGCCTATATGGGAAAAGAATCTTAAAAAGTGTGGATATATGTATATGTATAACTAACTGATTCACTTTACTGTATACCTGAAACTAATACAACATTGTAAATCAATTATACTCCAATAAAAATTTTTTAAACAATTTTTTTTAAAAAAAGAAAAGGTACATGAACTCCAGAGTCCATTGCAGCACTATTTACAATAGCCAGCACATGGAAGCAACCTAAATGTCCACTGACAGAGGAATGGATAAAGAAGATGTATATACATAAATGAAATACTACTCAGCCACAAAAAGAATGAAATAATGCCATTTGCAGCAACATGAGTGGACCTAGAGATTACCATACGAAGTGAAATAAGTCAGACAGAAAAAGACAAATATCATATATCAGTCATATGTGGAATCTAATTTTTTTAAAAAGATACAAATGAACTTATGGCTATGAAAGGGGAAACATAGGGGGAGGGATAAATGAGGAGCTTGGGATTAACATATACACACTACTATATATAAAATAGATAATCAACAAGGACCCTACTGTTTAGCACAGGGAACTCTACTCAATATTCTGTGATAACCTATATGAGAAAAGAATCTAAAAAAGAATGAACATATGTATATGTATAACAATCACTTAGCTGTACACCTGAAACTAACACAACACTGTAAATCAATTATACTCCAATAAAATTTTTTTAAAAAGAAAAAGAAATCCTCCACATGCTTTGCTTGCAGAAGGCTGATATGGTGAGGGTGGAATTTGAAGGGCATGTGATGTTTTGACTAAGCCAAACCAAAGGAAACCCACCCCTTTCAGCTTCGTAGTGTCCTGCTCTGTTTTCTACCTCATCCTTTGTGATGAGCCAGCAAAAAATTTATTATGAGAGTCACTAAGTGTCAGACGACATTTGCTGAATGAAAAAGCCAGATCAGCAGCCAGGAGGATGTGCAAGCCCAACACTCTGTAGATACTTGGAGGTTCGCATGTAACGCTGCTCTCCCCCAGCCAACCGTGGGAAGACTATTATTGTACTTTAGGACACAACTCTCTGTTTATTGTTAGGAAATTGAATTAGCAGCTTCCACTGCTTTGATCCCTTCCACACGATAAAATGCCTAAGACTTTGAAGGACAATCATTTTCTCCTTGAAGCTGACCAAATAAAGATTTTATAGTTCCTCATTTTAGCGATCAAAGAGGTCTATTATGATTGAAGCATGAGTCATCCTCTCTATTCTCATAATAAATTTGTCCAATAGTTAGTACATGCTTAAGAAGAACAATTGCAGCAAAAGACCTTATTTGTGGTTTTGTGTGTGTGCATGTGTATTAAAATGCCAGAATCGAAATGTTTTTGGTACTTTTCAGGATTGGAAGCAAATCCATCCTTAATTTGAGAGTCAGTGATAGTGTGGGACTGATAGTCTTAAAAATACTCTGAAACCTTCTGACATACGCCCCCCCAAAATAATCTTAGAACTATGAACTCAAACTATCAACTGATTTGTTAAGAAAAAACAAACTCCAGTTTGTAAATGCTTAAGCTTACATGAACAGGAGCATTCCTTCCTAAAACTGAGCCTTAGGACTTACCTTCTAACTCTAGCTTGTCACACTCCACCAAAGGGTCTACTGAGAGGGTCATTGCTGCCTGTGCATGTGTGCACGTGCACACACACACACACACACACACGCACACATCAGGTGGGAAATAACCGAGGAATAATGGACAAAATGCAGACATGATTGAGCCCTACTATAATGAATCTTCACAACACTTTCAATTAAAAGATTACATGATGGTTGAAGTAACACTAAGGATAAATCCTCCAAGCTTTTTTCAAATCATCAGTCCAGGTGCAGCAAGTATGCTAAGCACACACTGAGGTTGCCACGGCTTCCCCTGCCTTGTGGACTGGAGTGTCAAAGCATTGATTTTTCACTTCTCCTGGGTAACCGGCCAGCTCTGTGAATCTCACCAAAGCTCTGGACATTTTCACTTGAAAGTGAATAAACACATACCCACAAATTTTGAATACAATTCCCTGGGTCTGGGCTAGAGTTTAAAAACCTCTGAACAAGTGACTGAAGAAGTCCTTTGCCCCGAGGGATTTTACAAAGAGCCATCATCAGGACTAATAGTCTCTAATGCACTGATATGGGAGCCGACTATTATTATGTTCATAAGGTGACATCTATGAATATAATCAGCAGGCTTAATAAAAATATTTGCATAAAATCCATATGTTTACACATATAGTATCATGTATTGATAACCACCTGCATTATAGCATATGTTTTACCATCTACTGTGAGGTTCTTTATCAATTTTCCATAGTTCAGAATCTCATACTTTCCTTCCCAATAATGGAAATACATATTTTTAAAATATCAAGTTTACTTCTTAATGACTCTACACTTTATCTGAAAAAACGTTGGTCTACTGATTTACTATGATAATAAAACTTATTTCCAAAATAGCATAGAGCTCAGGAACTGAAGCAAAATATTAACCACTTTTAAAAACTTTGA